>NW_010290325.1:0-58806 GCF_000700745.2 Antrostomus carolinensis | reverse complement strand
CTGCTGACCATGGCCATACAGATGGCCTCCAAGTTGTGACTGCAGTTTGGTGTCAGGATGCTCACATACTTCTGCTTCCCCTTCACCTAGCTGTGGATTTTCAGGGAAGCTGTAGAAAGTGAGTTACCTCTGGGACTGTGCAGCATGTGGTCTGCAAGGAGCAGTTGAGGCCCTAAGGCTTTCTCAGCATGGAGGAGAGAAGGGTTTAGGGGGACCTGATGGGCTACCAGGACCCATAGGGGAGTTATCAAGAAGGTGGAGCCAGGCTCTTTACAGAGGTGCCTGGTGGGACAATAGAAGCCATCATGTATAAATTGAAACATGAGAGGTTTTGACTGGTTGTAAGGAGAAACTTAACAATGACAACAGTGAAATGGTGGATCAGGGTGCCCAGAGAGGTTACATGTTCTTCATCACTAGAAGTTCTCAAGACCAGGTTGGATAGAACCTTGAGTAATGTTTTGCTGATCCTGCTTTAAGCAGGAAGCTGTATTAGATGACCTTCTGAGGCTGAAGTCTCTTCCAGTCTGAGTTATTCTATGATCCTATTTTTCTGTCCAATTTGGTTGACGTCATTAAGTGCCTGCATGAAATATACAGGCAATTGCATAAACAGGAGATTGCTTTTACATTTTTGCTGCTCCTGCAAAAAAAAAAAAAAGGCGCTTCATTTTTCTTACGATAAAAATAGGCACAGATTTTGTTTCTCTCCATCACAGCAATCTGGCAATACCTAGGGGGGAAGACTTTCCTACACCTCATTCTACACCTATAGCAGATCAAGGGAAGTGAGGAAAACCCTTCTGTTCAAACAGGACCACTGTGTGAGATGAACTGTGATTCTGTGAACTGAAGAAAGCTGTTTATAATTTGGTATTCCAGTTTCTCTTGCAAGCGGTTTCAAGGGACTTAAGGTCTTTATTCCTACTCAGTTAACAGTTCTGATATTTATTAATATAATTTATCTTTAGTTTCTTAATCCTGCTATTTCTAGAATAGCTACAGGTTTAAAGTTTAAGCCTCTTAAAATAATTCATTCTTTTAGTAGGATTGTTTACTGTCTTGTAGACTGACATCTCAAAGAGCCTTTTTTCTTCTGCAACCGTTCCTGAAAATGTTTCCAAAACCATGAAAGGAAGGAATCAGCTTAGGCAATCAGGAATATCCCACATATTTCTTGCCAACTTGCTTTGTTTAAATGTGGAAATAGTCTGTGAGGTTGACTTTGGCTTTCTCCTTGAGATTATCTTTTTGTATATGAATCTGCTTCACCAGCCTTAAGCATTCTGAGGTGTGGTGACTGCTGTATCCCCTTCCTATGCACCACTGTGACTTTTTTATATTCTGTATAGTTATTCTGTATGTAAAACAGTTGCTGGGACTTTATTTTTAAAAATCAGGACTGTTTCTGAAGACTGTTACATCTCTGATATGACTGAAATATTTATTTTTCATCATCAGGGAGTTCTTTTCCCTTGAGACATGATATGAAGAGCTTAAGCCGGTTCAGAAAGCAACTGGTTCTCTACTATTGATAAAAACCTGGACTGCAATGTTAGATAAGACTGAGAGAAAAGCGGTCAAACAAGGAAGATTATTAGTTTGGACATTATGTGGGCATCAAAAGAGTTTCAGGGAAAAGAGGTGGGAAACAGAACCAGCCCATTATATTTTTGAGGTTTAGGCTAGACAAAAGGTTTTCTTGTTACAAGTGGAAAATTCATGTTTTAGGTTTGATTTAGCTGAGAGAATATGCTGAAAGACCAGCTTTAACTGCTTATAATCTACTTAAACAGGCAGAATATTTACAGAAGATATTGAATGGTTGAAAAATACACTTTAATTCTGAAAGGAACAGTAATTGATAAAGAAGAAGCTAATTAAATATTATTAGTACCATTCAGGGTTGTCTGTAAAGGCTCATAGAAAAGGAAAGAAAAAAAGATTAAGGTAATTATTTCAGGTAATATCAGTAAGGAAGTTTTTGTTCCCTCCCTGCTGCTTTTCCATGTGGCCATCAATGATACTGCTGAGGAGGATCTCAGGTGTATCAAGAGTGACTGCATGTCTCTGGTGTTCAGGGTCAGAACATGGAGACCCAAGTGGTTTTTTTCTCAATCCAGCCAATGACAAGGAAGGGCTTGAGGGAAGACTGGATGGATTCTACATTTCCCCTTGTTGAACTTCATGAGAGGTTCCTGTCAGCCTGTTTCTTCGGTCAGTCAATGTCTCTCTGCATGGCAGCATGACCCTCTGGCATATCAGCCACTTTTCTCAGCTCTGGATCACCTGCAGTCTTGCTGAGGGAGCACTCTTCCCCATCACCTAGATCATTAATTACTTCAGTTCTTGATGTTGTGCTCACACTTTCACTGCTCCTCTGGATCCTGCTGGCTGGTTTCGTTCTGGTGGTGGTGGTGGTAGGTGTTATGGTGAGGTGTCAGCACCTGGTGTCTTTTGCCAGGAGGAATATGATGTTCATGTTGATAATTTTATCTTCTTCCTTCTAGAATCCACTTGGAATAATTTCTGTATGTTTTCTAACATGCTTTTACACCTTTTCTCTTCCTTCATTAGTCTTCAGTTCTTATGTATTGCTGTTAATATATGTATTACTGTTCTATCTTAACAGGCCTACATTTCTCTATACTTTATCATTATGTTAGAGGCATAAATATCTTGTTCTACATAGAATAATTTAATACTACTGCTATCTATATAGAGCTATGGTTGTACAATACAAAGATAAATGCAAGTAAAACAAATTAGCCATGGACACGTGGTAACCAAATAAACTAATTTAGAACAACAAAGTAAAGCAAACTTGCATGCAGGTCAAGAAAATTTGAGACAGAACAGGTTTGAGAAGCTTCAAGTCTGGTGCCTTTTAAACTCATTACAAAGCTTATGGTCGGTCACTAGCCATGGCAAAACTGTATTACAGGGCTACATGGTCAAACTATTCATAATTTGATTCCGGATTTTCTAGATTTGTATTGGTTAGTAAGTTTGGATTTGATTAATTGTCTTCAGAGCTGTTGTTCCTCCCACATGAATTATGCATAAGAAACAGGAGCTCCTAAGTATAGTAACTTGTTGGCTTCTAACATCACCACATGTTGAATGCTATGCTATTTCTGTCACAATGAACTAGCCTATTTGGTTTAATAGCCATGATGTCAGGCTCCAGGAAGCGCCATATATGGCACAAGCTCTTTAAGAAGCAAATGGTACAGTTCTTGGGCTGCAGCAGTACTTTCTGTACTCAGACTGTATAAACACCCCAAAGTGCTTTTAGTTCAGCCTATTCTTCATTACAGCCTGAAGAATATCTCACCTATATATACTGAGGGAAGCTCCTTGCCTTACTACTTTTGAGACCATGGGGTCATAGTGCTCTTAGTGTCAGTGTTCGAATTGCCTGTGTTATCTATGTCTTGTATCTTTTTGGATGTGTTATACACCAGGTTGAGTGCAGGTGAGCTATCTAGTGTTTGCATTTTCATTGTCTTTCAGATTATCTGTACTTTTTAGCCAATGCATATTTACTCTCCATTATGTCTACGGAAAGAACTATTCCCATGGGTATTCTTGAATAGGCTTTGAATGTTTCAATATCATGTCAGTCAATTAATTTTCATTAAAGATCTAACCTTCAGGAAACTCTGCTGGGAAGGTCTGAGGCTGCCTGCTGCAGCTAGTTGTGGACCTGAATAAAAATCTGTCAGTTAAGAGCAAGGATGAGGATGGCTAGGAATAGAAAATTGTCACTAGCAGTTGTTTAAGATGCGGTTTTAATATGAATTTAGACGCAGATGCGTATTAATAGAATAAAACTTTGAATATAAATGTAGCTAAATAATTTTAAAAATACAAATAGAAGATTCCATTTTCTGTGAGTTTTCTTTAGTAGAGCCTTTCCATTTTCCACCTCACAAAGACCATTCTCATGGGTTTAAATGATGTAATTTTCAACTTCACAGTAATTTACAAATAGGGAAATAGCCATGCAATATGCTTATGGTCCTACTCAAATTGTGATTGCCATCATTCAATGGAACTTGCAAACAGCTCCTGGGTGGCCAAATCTGTCCACATGTATTGCAAGCATGAACTTACAAAGATCAATTTTAAAATGTTTGAGGTTTTTGATCCTACTCTTTTTCTCAAAAATCCCACTTCAAAACATGGTTGCGTCAGTGGCCTAGATATTACCTTCCCATTTTCAATGGATAATTATTCATGGTTCATTAAAAGTCATTTGTTCTCATGCATAATAGTTCATTTTCTTCTCTGATGTTAACTCAAATATCTGCTATTATGTGTGTAGATATACACAATGGAATGTTTTTTGCCTTTTAGAAGAAGATTGCTTGGAACCAAACAGCAAATACATTCTCACAGTTTCTTTTAAAACAGGCCCCCCCTATTCCTTTCATCTCTCAGGCTTTCTCCACATGCCTTTTAAGATTCATCTTTCTTGAGTACAGGTCATCATACTTGGAGCCACTAATGAGGTGGTGGCTCACAGAAGCAATTTTCCATCTACTTGGAATACCTCTGCTGATAGATTTTATTATTTTATTCTTGGGGGTTTTTTTTAGTGCTGTATCACATCAGCAATTTATGTAGGCATGTCTGAGCAAAGTGTCCCAGCACTGTCTACAGAAAAAAAAGCTAACATTACCTGCTGCTTCTTCATAGTGTTGGCAATAACAAAGTTTGTCCAAAATCTCTTTCTGCCTTTCGTAAAAGAGAAAAAGTCTGACATAAAGTATTTTACTAGCAAAATATCTTCTCTTGCAATAATATGTTGAGAACAAAGACCAAATTTCTGAAATTTTCATTATTTTACATTTCTGCATCCAAGGGGATTCTTGGTTCAATGTTTATGACTATGAAATTTCTCTTCACATATTCTCAGGGATCTATTTTAAATCTTGCTTGCTAAGTTTCTGTGCAGTGTCTGGTTCTGTGCAGTGTCTGTCAGTCTTATGCTATTACATAGCGTATTGCTATACTCTAAGAAAGTAGATATGAAACGTACTTTGCAAAATGCTAATTGGAGAAAAATTTGCCTCCAAAAACATGTGACTTGAACAGCAGTGTTAAACCAGTTTCTTTCAAGGCATTACTTTTCTTTCAACAAATCTGATTTTATTATAAAATATGTGAGGTGGTGGGTAATCGCCAACAAAAAAAATTATCTTTCCTGTTTCTTTTATCACACCTGTCACAGTGATACCTATGGACACCCTGACTTCCAAAATCCAGGAATTTTGAGGCACTTAGATTCAGAAGGATAGCAGCAGAAATTAAGCTCTTGGGCTTTCTAGATTCAGTCATATCTGAAAAGCAGCTGGTTGGTTGTAGATTTTCTTCCTGCATTGGCACCTGTAATATTCTTATGATATTGGGATTCTTGACAGTTCCTGTAAGGAATGAAAGTTAGATATGAAAAGCTATGGAAGTTCCTGACAGAGAAATTTTTAAATAATTTAAAAAAATGAATAATTTAAAAAGAAATGTAAATATTAAATCACTTAATAGTCTTTACTTATTAATCAGTAACTAATGTTTCAGTTAATAAGTAATGATTTAATATTATTCAATACTTGAGTATTAAAAGAAATATTTAAAATGCACATTGGGTCTTATCTACGTATTGTTATCATTTTATACACATATATGCATATGTACATACACACACATATATGTATAGTTATAGTCATTGTTTCATACCATAGTGACCCTTTACCAGAGGCTGGCTTACGTCAAAATTATTTGGATCTATCCCCAGTACTCCCCACTATGAATGACTGGCCTGGCCTTGTTAATATAGCGTGGCACTTGGAGAGACTCTTGCCTCAGTATGTGCCCTACAGATTTTACACGCTATTTTTCATACAGGCATGCGGTACATGTTATGCTCAGCATTTGTTTACCTCACTTTGCAACAGCCTGAAGTTCATTACTGAGTTTGTTGCATCAGCTGTTCTGCTGTTGGCACTTCTTAAATGCTGTGTTTGTTGCTTGTGTTTGAATAGTCTTTTCACTACATGAGGCCTATTAGTGGGCCAACTTCATCAGCAGACTGAATTATGTCCTGGAGCATCTGGTCCAGCAGAACTTCCAGGATACAGACAAATACGCAGAAAAGATCAGTATCTTTGGACGAAGTCCCTCATCAAACCTTTCAAGGAAACTAAGTAGTTATTGCATAGGACAGAAGGCTCACTTGTCAATATATAATTGGTTAAAAAGGTAAGTAACAGAGTAAATGATTAGGTTTGGCTAAAGAGAGATCACCAACGTATCTACAAGGACTTGTGTTGCTCACTAGAAAAGGAGATCAGCAATGGGTTAAGAAAATTGCTGATAGCACAAAGTTATTCATAGCAGTAAGGTTTAGAGGAGGCTTTGAAGAGTTGAAGGACATTTCGAAGTCACTCAGTCTTCTTACAAACTTACTGAGATGAAATTCAACAGAGGTAAGTACAAAATGATGCACTTTGGGGGAAGATATGCATAGATTCAATTGTAAAATGATGGGCTCAGAGCTGATCTGTACAACTCGGAGGCAAGATGGTGGGGTTATGCTGAATGATTCCATGAAGACATTGGCTCAGCACTCAGTAATGGTCCAAATAGCAGACCAGATGTGAATTTTTAGGAAAACAAAATGCCATTGTTCCATTTTATAAATCCATTCACCTATCACGTAACGTTATAGCCTAGCAGAGACACAGGGATGTAATAGGGGTCTGCAAATCTGTTAACTGATGTACAATATAAAACCTAGAAGCCTAAAATCCTAAAGCCATGTTCTGGTTTTTAACTGGAACAGAGCTGGGTTTCTTTTTAGTAACTGGAATTGTGCTGTGTTCAGCCTGGGACTTGTTATGAGAGAGACACTGACAACATACCAGTGTTTGCATTTTTGTCACTGGAAGTGAAGGACTTTGTGTTCTGATAGTCTAAAAGTGCAAGATCTAAGGGGGTGAGGAATATTTAAATTAATAAGCTAAATTAGTGTTTGGGTATGCCAATGGGATATTCCATATTATATCACGTCATGTCCAGTATATCAGTGAGGGGCTTTCCCTCTCTTGCTCTCTCTCGCTTTCGCTCAGGCTCTCGCTCTTCTGGGATTGCGGTTTCAGTTTGGGATTGTCGCTCCTCCAGGATCGTTATCTGGGAACGGGCCGGGCTTGGTCGGTGGGTGGTGAGCAGTTGCACTGTGTCTCACTCATTTGTATATTTTGTTACTGTTATCATTATCACTACTATTATAATATTAGTATTATTTTAAGTTTTCTTTTATTTCTATTATTAAACTGTTCTTATCTCAACCTATGAGTATCCTTACCCTTGTCCCCCAGTCCTCTCCCCTGTCCCCTGGGGGTGGGGGGGAAGTGGGTGAACGGCTGTGTTGGCTGCTGGCCAAGGGCTAGCCCAGTGAAACTATCACAGGCTACCAGGAAACCAGTTCAAAGGAAACAGAAAGAAGTTTATTTTTGCAATAATTATATTTCCAGATTTATGGTCAAATCTTGAAGATCTGCTGTACAGCTTGTGCTAAGTGCAGCTTCTGCTCTCCATTTTGCTGCTGTTTTCCTTCATTGCTTGCTTTTCAAGCCACACCTGCTTCTTGCTCTGCTCGCTGCTCTAGCTGATACTGCAGTTTTTCTAACAGTTTCTTGTTATTTCAGCTCCTAATTGGAGAGTCTGCAGTACTGCAAAAAGGAGATGCTTGAACATGCATTATTTTGTCTCTAAATCATGAGAGGTCTATCTCAGCCTTAACTACTGTAACTGTAGCCTGCACAACAATCTGTAACTTCTGTAACCTTGAGTCAGAAAACATTGCCCTGGGATGACCGCTGCTCCAGGCACATTTAGGCGTAACTATTTACTTCCAATTTTGTATTGCTCTTTTACAGACCATGTCTGAAGAGGACTACTTGGAGGAGAACTCCGGACAGGATAGCCTACAAAATGCTGGTGCTAGTGGTTCCTGACTTGGGGCCAAAGAGCTGTGCCACAGTGATTACCTGTAGCAAGTAGACTGCAAGAGAGAGTGGGTAGTGTGGCAGTTCTCTGCTGTGTTTTTCCATCCTATTTACATATATGTATGTATGAGGAAGTGAGCAGTGTTAATCTCATCCTAAACTAAGTTCGGCAACTTCCTCCATCCCCTGCCTGAGGTTGTTGTTGGCCCCCCCAGTGACCCGTTCACAGACTGGGTGGTTACTGGAGAGCAACTGGGAATTTTCTAGAGTTGGATGGGGACTGGGGAGAAGAAGGGGTATGGAAAAGAGCACCAGATTTCTGATTTATCATCTCTGTCATCTCCATACACACAGATGTTCATCTGCAATAGTGCTGTGCGTTCTGGTCACTTTTGTGCATACAGTCAGCAGCTTGTACAAGACTGATGGTGACATCACATTACAGGTCTCTCTCCTTCTTCTCTTTCCTCTGAGGCTTGTGAGAGCTTTGGACAGACAACTAGAAGGACCCATATCTACTTCCTTTGAGTAACAATACTTCTGTCTCCAAGCTTGCTTCCACAGGATGATGTCAAGGGTATGAGTTCCATGTGACCATGGGAGAGGAGGTATGGGTGGAGACAGGCATGTTAGAAAGGACAGCTCCTGCCATCCACTGCACTGCCTGGGCAGGGCAGACCATGGGGTGGACTTGAGGCAGAGGCACTCTCTTCCCATGTATGAGGTGTCCTGCATGCCAAACCCCTGGTATCAAATGGGACCTCTAAGCAATGCACTGCGAGTAACAAACAGCAATATACAAAAAGGCAAAGAGGATCACAGAGGCAAACAATGCATACAGCAGGGAGGCTCTAATGATGGTTTGTGTGTGCGTCAGCAGTTCTGGCAATTTATTTCTGGGATAAGCTATTACCAAATATCTGTCTATTTAGGAATGATCAGCTTGACAAATGATGGTTATAAAATGAAGACTCTCAAATTGCTGACCTTAGGAAGCCTGAAGAAGAGGCAGCTTCAGTAACTATCAAGATTGAAGACACATTAAAATAGACACAAATCATATTTGCCATCATGAAGGTTATCCATCAGTTAGCAAAATAGAGATCACCTTTTTTTTCTCCTAAAATTCAACACATATGGAGAATTTGCAGTTATATTTAGGTAAATAAGGAAGGAAATTACAACATCATTAATATTTCTCTATGAATTGTCTGTCAAAAGACTGCAAAGCTGGTAAAAATACCTGTAGTGAATTGGAAACAGACCCCAGACTAAACTTGAAGTTTTGTGTGAACGTAAAGTAGAAATGAACTTGTTGCATATTTATCACAGTTCAGGAGAAATCACAGTTGAGGAATTCAAATTTAGACTATTCCATTTGCTGTTTTGTGTATCTCAAATAATTTACTACAGCTGGTATGACTTTATTAAACCATGACTCTATTAAGTTGAAGTGGTCCAACTGCTCAGCTCACAAACAGAAAATGCTCTGAAATTGACTTAGCCTATCTTTATTATTTATCCACAAGGGACACATTATTCCTTACATCTAATGAAAAAGCTACAGTTAATTTTGAGGACGATGTTTAACAGTGCCTACTCTGACACTCTCCTTAAATTTCCTGAGGGATTCCAAATGTATGCTATTAGCTGTGAAGATTACATAGATCAAAGAGATTATATATAATAAGCTGGCAGCAAAGTAAGACTTTAATAGTCAGCTGAGAGATTGTACTTTTAATTCAGATGGAGATTAAAAACTGTGTAGTAATAAACATTTAAAATAGCAGGGAAATGAAAAACTGTAGTATTCAGTTTTAAAACAAAATGTTCCACTTCTTAAGGGCCACAACAACCTTTTGTTTTTGCTCTCCAGTGAGGAAAGATGACTAGGACCAACACAAAAAGGAACAGTTCATTTGTTTCAGTCATTCTCCAGCTTACATACCAGGAATCCATGTATCCATAACCAATTTTCAACTTCCACAACTACAGGTGACCTGAAAATTTCACTTGTTATGACAAGCTGGAGACTAATATTAACCAGAGTTAAGCTTGTATTTGTGTGACTATTACCAAGTTAAAAAGAGATATATCTAATTTTATGCTGTAATTTCTTTTTCCTGTATATATTCTGACATAAAGCTTTGCACAAACTGAAAATCTACAGAACTGGCAACATATAAAACCTTGAGACTTAGTAGTTTATACAGGGATTTACTAATTATGCATCCTGAAGGACACCTCTTCCAACAAGGCACAACTCAGTAATATGAGGCATTTTTGCATGTTTGCTGAAGTGTCCTACTGCTGAATTCCAGATTTATTGCTCACAGGAAAGTCAGGTGCTGCCAGAATCAAACATGACATAATCTTAACCTTGCAGTCACTTCCTTATAAAAGACTATGTCCTCAAGAAACAACCATAGTGATAACAACCTACTCCTTAGTGGGGGAAAAAAAGAACAAAATCTGGCAATGAACTCTAATGAACTAACAAGTGGTAAAATTCTAGTGGTTGTTCCAGCTGGCACAAGTAATTAGAAAAGTTGAATTCAGTTACTGATGGGGTATTCTCCTTAAAATTAAATTGGTAAAATTCTAGTGGTTGTTCCAGCTGGCACAAGTAATTAGAAAAGTTCAGTTACTGATGGGGTATTCTCCTTAAAAATAAATGAGAAGAGCTGGAAACCAGAACTGAATTCCATCATCTAGGCTCCCATCATGACTAACACCCCTGGCAAAACCAAGGTAACCTCACCGAGAGGACAATGCATCTTCACTGAGAGAAGATAATGTACCTGGGGAAGCCAGCAGTAAGTAAATGCACAATACCAATTGTCGTGGTTTTGGCTGGGATAGAGCTAATTTTCTTCTTAGTAGCAAGAATAGCACTGTGTTTTTGTTTCATGTTGTGTATATTAATGAGGGTTAACTGGAAAGCTGTCAGATTGCTTAGGCTCTCTGTTCCAGGACTGTGGTTTTGGTTTCAGGATTGTCTCTGCTCTGGGATTGCTATCTGTAATGGGCTGGGCATTGGTAGTCTGGTAGAGAACAATTGCACTATGCATCACTCATTTGAATATTCCATTATTACTGTTATTATAATTAATATTTTAATTATTATTTTGTTTCAATTATTAAATTGTTTTTGTTTAAACCCACAAGTTTTTTCACTTTTACCCTTCTGATTCTCTCCCCTGTCCCATGAGGGTGAGCGAGTGGCTGGTTGGTGTTTCGCTGATGGCCAGGCTAAAACCACCACAACAATCATTAAGGTAATCATTAAGGCATCCTTGCCTTGCCTCATTACACACTCAGGACTTCCTCTCTGCTCACTGTGGATCCAAAATACAGTGTATGTGCATCTCTCCATTACCCATGTGGTACTGAATAAAGAAGCCCTACTGAAGTCCCTTAGCTAGTCCAGAGGTCGGTACAACAGCAACCTTAACAGTCTTATTATTAGGTAACTATTCGAACTTGACTCTGATCAGTTCCACCTTGGCCTGCTACCATAGCATTGCTGCTAAGCCCACTTGGCCTTCTATGCTGTGGCTGTCATTGCACGGTTTTTGTCTCCAAAGGCTTATCTGATATATATGGGATCCACTCTTGTCCCAAAACAGAAAAACTTGGGTGGGTTTGCAAGGTCCTCTGGACCTAGATGGGAAAATAAGAATCCTTTGCTCTAGATAGGTCTCTTATCTGTGCACTGCCCAAAAGGCTTAGTAGCAAGTTTTGCACTCAAAGTCAAAACTCATATTTTAATTAAAAAAAAAGCCACGAACTATGGTTTAACTTCAGATTAAGACTTGACCCACTTGCTCCCCCTTGCTGACCAGAAGCCCTCTCTCACTCATCAGATGCCTGTTTAGCTGGAGTTCTCAGGAAGCCCTGAGCTGCTCCTCTCCCTCACTAACAACCATGTCTGCAGTGAGTTCCTCACTGTTGGGGACTCCAGCTGCAGCCAGATATTAGTGGAGATAATGTTTTGCAAGCAAGGAGTTATGAGGGAGCCGGATATTTTGTTCTAGTAACATCCCCAGACAACATGGTGTTTGCTGTTGTGTGCTGTGCTGTCAGTTGCTTGGTCCACCCTGATGAGGGCTCACATGGTCTTCAACTTAATTTGCTAGACTGGAAACTGAGCTGCACTCTGTGCACAAGCAGATCGAACAGCATTTTTTTGCTAATTTGAGTGTAACCAACCTAACAGCCTGAAATTTCTGTCTGACAGGTGCACCTACAAGCAGCAGTTTGACTGGTTATCTGTCATCACAATATAACTGGTACCCCTTTCTCAACTCTCATCTCATTAAGATACAAGGAGCTTAAAGTGAGAGCAGTTGCACACTGGTGCAAGTAAAATGCTCTATAATGTACAGAATGATAATTTATAGTAATACGAAGATGCGATTATTTGAGTACAAGATGCATGCAAATAAAGACATACTTTAATTACCCCCACCTGCAAGCTAAAATGAATTGTGAAATTGTCTTGAGCTCCCGTCCTGTTTTTATGAACACAGGATATAGGCTGAGACCCATATTTAGCCCCTGTTGTGACAGGACTTAAACTCTTTGGATGGTGCAGGCTCCTGAGTTACGTGGTACAGTTGCATTGGTGCTGTATTGAGGTCAGGATTGTATCTGCTCTGGTTTACAATAGATAATCATTAAAAGTGGATTCACTAGTACTGTAAATGGTGACCGGGCAGGAGGTGAGTGGGAGTGGTATTTACCCCATCCAGAAAGGAGAGAGAACTCTCTTCTTTAACTGGGGAGAATAAGGGAATTGCTATGGTCCACAAAATCCAGCCTACCAATTGTGAATTTGGAAATTCAGGACTTGGAGTCTCAACTCTCCAGTGTCCTTAATAGCATTTAGAGTTTCACATGTCAAAAAAAATCATCAGGTACAGGATGGTTTAAAACAGATGGAAAATTCCTTATGCATTTTATAATTTGCTGCTTGGATTTTGCATGAATATTTGTTTTCAGTCTTTATTCTGCAATTCCTTGTTCCCAGTGTGAATATCTGATTTATATCACCTGGAAATCTACTCTCTCATAATTTGTAACAAGACTACAGCCAGTCTGAGACTTATGCATCATGGACAGGCTCAGAGAATTTGGGATGGTGGAGTCTGGTATTAGATGGCATAGATAATATAGGTGGAAGAAAAAAATAAAAGGGATCAAAGAAAACAAATCGTCCATATGTCCAAGCCCAGTTGTCTCTGCACCAGCTTGACAAAACACATCCAGTTTCTGTAGTCAAAGTCTATATAACATTGCATGTATCCTTACCTCTTATGGCCTCTGATGCCAGCTAAAGGATCTGTGCACGGCTGGGTTGACTGGAAGCCTTTGGGGAAAGAATTAACTTCATAGCTCCAGATTCTTGTGTGCCTTTGCTTCTCCATCACCACCTTCTCATGGAAAAGATTAGAAGGAGACATTATTAGCCCAACATGTCAAATAACATGTGCTAGAAAAGGAAAAATAGATATTTAAAAGGATAAAAGTCACCAAATTTACTTTGCAAAGAGTGAGAGTGTATTCCAAAGGCAATCACATGTTGTGATGATTTTTAGATATAGGCAAGTAGGAAAGATGAAGAATTAAATAAGCCATAAAAAATATTTTTTTGAAAGCATCATCCCGTGCTTGCAAATTTTTCAAAGCATACATCTACAAAGGAAAGAGATGAGGATAATAGAGATGACAAATGTGAACAGACATGGAATACCTGAAGGAAGTATTCACAGTAGATTTGACAGTGATGAACTAGGGGAGAAATTGTTCAATGCCATCTTGCTAGCAAACTGTTTTAAAAAAGTAAACTTTTTTTTGGCTAAGACTGGGCTTGCTCAACACAGTAGAATCCAATCAAAAATGTAAATGATAATAATCAAGAAAAAACCTAATTCATCTGCTGATTTTTGTATATTTTGCTCTGCAAAAGTATCCATAAAAAAAGGAAAGAAAATATTTGGATTATTTAAAGGAATAACAAATTGCCTTTACATCATGCAGTCTAGCTTGATAGATCATTTTTATTATTCACACTTTGGTGCATTGCTCCTGCACTTGTTAGTATCTCATGAATGGATATTCCCTATCTATTGCATTTAATTTGTCAGTAGTAATAAATCACAGTGGGTTTGTTTATATGTCCCTGAAGTAAGACAAATACCTTAGCCTTACTCCACTTAGCCCCAAGCTTCCTTGTGGGTGATATGTATGCCTGGAAAATTAAGTCAGAAGCAATAGCTGTTTTTTCGTGTATCAGTTGTTGTCTGTGCAGCTCTAGAGACTGGAAAAATCAATATTTCAATTTTCAAGCAGTTGGGACAGAGCTGCAAAAAATTATCTCCAACCTCCAATCTGGAACCTCATAGAAAAAAAAAAAATCACAAGCAAATACATGTAATACTTTCTAAAAAGAAACAAGGTTGAAGTACAAGGGAAGTAGAACCACTCACAGCTTTCAGCTTCTAAAGCGTTGCGGTCAAAATTCATTGAATTAAACCAAAGTAATTTTGTGGTAACTCTAGTATCATCAAAAAGTTCTGTCTGTATTTAGGGCAGAACTGAGTAGGTTTGAAGATGATTTTAAATAGCTCACTTGTTAAAACATGCATGTTTACCACAGAGCCTGTACAAAAAACGAACAGTTTCATGCAAACCTTGAGCACTGTTAGCTGTTTTTGCACCCAATATGAATTATATCTTATCAGTTAATAGGTTCCCATATTCCCACAGTCTTTTCTTAAATTACTATCCCAGACTCATTTAATGTAAATTATGACAGCCTTTGCACTTGCTTCTGAGATTGTTTTTTATAGGGTATTGCCCATCACACTGCTGCAGGCCAGCATGAAATTACCTCTCAGTTTGATTTTAATGGAAATCCCCTGTGAACACAATGTTCCAACAGACATAAACTGCACTTGCTCCACAGGCCATTTCATTGCAGAGTGGCTAAAAATACTGGTGCTCTCCCCTGTGTTTTGTGCTTGTTGTCTCCAAACAACTCCATCTCCAAATGACAACCATCATATGTAGATACCATAAGAAGTGGAGCTCAGTTTTGGCTGGTAATTAGCCTTAACATTTTCTATTTGTCTTTCATGTTTTGTACACAGATTGGGGTAACTGTAATAGACCTGACCAGAAGACTATTGTCTGTCAAGAGGGTAGTGATCCACAGAACAGTTGACCCGAGCAGGCACAAGCCTCTGTTGTGACCAACAGGCATAGGCAAGGTTAACAAAACAAGGCCAAGGTCAAGTCAGGAAAGCCAAACAACATCCCAGGAACAAGCCTAGGGACAGACACACCTAATACAGAGCTCAGGAAGGGACTGAAGGCCCAGGATGAGCTTCAATGGAGCCCATGGGTCATGGGCATAAGTGGAGGCCCCAGGAGAGTCTGGTCAGGGTGATTAAGGACTATTAGTGCCCTTGCAAATTAGTCCCTGACAAATTCTTGGCAAGGTACACAGCTAATCAGGAGGAAGTGTTTGACCCACAAAAAGAGCTGAGTTTCTGTTGTTATCAAGATGTAAAAATTTTGATGGGCACTTGCAGGCCATAGAGGAAGGAGAGCATGGTGCTGGAGTGTCACAAGCTCTGTGAGAAAGAGGATGATGAAAAGGGGAAAGCTGATCACTGTGTTGCTGTATAGTGACAAACCTTTCAGTAAACTACACTGCTCTGTAGTTCACATCCACTTACTGGTTCATGTTTCTTAAACCTAGCATGATGACACTCTCCCATCCTGATGGCTATCAGACGAAAAAGAAACATTCCACTCTATCTCTGCAGTGGCTTATGTATTTGGCCAAAAAGGAAAAGATTCCAATCCATCATGCATTACGAAACAGAAGATAGAAAGCTGGCACCTAAGTTCTTGGATGACTCCATCAATAATGTCAGTAAGGATGCAGTCCCCATTTCATGGAAGCACGTCAAAAGACGTGTGGCCCTGGAACACAGCACTAGCTTTTAATAGCTGGTTTTGTCCCTGCATATATGTACCTAGAGCTTTCTGACCTCTTAGGCACCCTCCAATGCCACTGGCTTTATCACAGCACAGACTGAGGTTTTCAGGATTTGTTCAGGGGACCAGAACACCCCCAGCTTGGTGACTGTTTAGGTGACCTGACAAGTGAGCTGCTGCTAGATGAGGACATTAGTGAGTTTGTGTCATCAGGACTCAAATCCTATGGTGACTTGCAGTGTGTATTAAAGTTAAAGGCATCACACTAAATGAAACAAATCATCAATTTTGAGTTGTTGAGGGACCTCATCTTGGACTATGGCATAAATTCAGACAGTGATGCACCCCAAAATATTATGACAGCACAGCGCTCTGTTGTCAGGAACAAGAAGTGTGTGATAGAAACTAGGCCCCTTCAGAAGATTCAGAGATGCTCTATGACAAGGGGGTACTCACTAAAAATTTTAATGACCTTCCTAATAGTTTGGGGTCACTGGTCACTTGGTCACTGTTAGGAACATCTTTTTCCTGCTATTCTGATAAGGCATAGAAACTGTGGAAAAAATTACTTTGTAGAAAGTCTTGGAGAATGCCAACTGTTTGCTTTTTGCTATGTCTGAGAGCATCATGTTTAGTTACAGTTATTGGCAACTGTTTCATCAGAATTACAAATATGAAAGAAAAAAAAAAAAAGCAGAACTGCTCTGCAAATATTTTTTTAAATCAATTTGTGGAGGACTTGGCTGTAGATGTTAGTGACTGTCTGTATAAGGCTGAGAGAGTTGGGATTGCTAAGCCAGGAAAAGAGCTGCCTTAGGGATACATTACCAGTGTGTATGAATACCTGATGGGAAGGTACAAAGAAGATGGGGCCAGACTCTTCTTGCTGTTATCCCATAGATGAAAAAGAGACAATGGGTACATACTGAAATACATGAAAAGAGCTGCATCTTTTCCCTTGACTCAAAATCTGTGGTGCTATTTAAGAACCTTGGGGGTAAGCTGCAGGTTGTGTCTGTGCCAGGCAGATGTATGTCAGCGGGGCCTGTTTCTTTTTAGAAGCATTTGAAGTTACTACATAGGCACCATACGAGTACCTGGTTTTCAGTTTAAATGCTGCTAGAAGCTTTTAAGATAAGAACTGTTTTTTTTTCTGCCAGTGCAGCTGGCCGTTCACATATTGAAAAAAATTACTGGCATCCAGTGCTGAATAGGTAGGACCCAGACCAACATCCTGCCTTGCTGTCAGGGCAGGTTTAGAAGCATGATGTCCCACCATCTGATGAGTGATCTGTAACTTCTGGAGCTGTTGATCTGTTAGTGTGCTCAGGGCTATGCTATCAGTCACTCAGGTACATGCTTAGAAGTGTTTCTCTGGCATAGGGGTTTGCTGAAAAAAAAGGGAGGAAAAAAAAAAGGGAGAAAAGTTTGGTGTCTGTCTTCACTTTTAGTCAAAAGGCACACATCTCCTCTGGTTTATTCCTATCACATTAACAAATATGCAATCATATTAACTGTGGTGGTCAAAGCCCCTGTAAAGTGTATTTCTGTTCTCAAATTTTCTGTTTTAATCAAGGAATAGTGGTGAGCACATTGCTGATTGTGAGACAGGTTGAAGGCAAATGGGTTATAGCCAGGGGTGAACTTTTCCCTGTTGGTTGACAGCATATGTGGTCTCTTGTATGGCTGCCAATCCTCAGTATAAGCTGCAGGTATTCTCTCACACAAAAGCCATTCCTAAAATCAAGCTGCAAGTAGATTTGCTAGGGTTTGTTCACCATCCATATATGGAGTCACACAATTTAAATCTTAGTGTTTAAAGTTGAAAGGATTCTAAGCATAATTGCTACTAAAAGCATCATTATCTGTCAACACAATAACAACAAGTTTGGGCAGCTGTCCCAGAAACAAATTTTCCTGCTTGCTGACATGGTTGCCTGGCTGTTATGTTGAATGTTTTTAAGACCACGCAGTCAACCAGGTATTTAGTGTTGGCCATGTGTAAAGACTCAGTGTGTCCCAAACACACCCTGTGTGCCACCCACACTCTCTTCACAAGCAGCAAGCCATAGGTAATAACTGGCTCGCAGGCCCTTGTTACCAGGGAGCTCATCAAACAAATGCTGTCTTTACTGTGCATCAGCCTAATTTTTACATCTACTCAGTTCTATGAAAGCTTGTCTTGAAAGAACAGATTGCAGTGGAGTGGTCCCAAGTGCTCAGTCCTCCTACTCTGGGCCATCAGAGCTGAGCGTTGCCTTGACTTCTTTCCATTTTCTGCTTTCTACTGCCCAGCCACGTCTTTGCAGAACAGTCCCATGGATAAATGCGTGGACAGTGTCACTGCTGTAACTGGGGAGTGACAAAATTACTGTGCAGGAGGGGCAGCAGTTGTTGCTCTGGTGTGTAAGTCGGTCTCCCAATGTAACTGATGGAAAACAGAGGCTGGCAAGGCTCACAGCTTCACTGGCACTGAGGTTGGACCACCCCAGCTTTCATAGTTTTTCAGCAGAGATACAGCAGATTGTTGTTCAGATGTCTCTAATCTTCCCCATACCTGGCTATGAAAAAGTCCAGAGGTTCAGACTTACAATTGAAAAGTGAAGGCACCTCCACAGACAGGCTTTTCTCATTGCTGGTCTGTGCTGGGGACACTTCAAATAAATCCAGCTTCGATTTGCTATATTATTCTGTGCAGCCTTAAATGTAAACCATCCCTTTTAAAATATATTTCCTTTTCTAGTGGTAGAACAGACCTTCTTTGTTTTTCTGGGCTTTAAATTTCTTTACACCATTTGGCCTGTGTTCTTTTTCTCTGCAGTCAGACTGCTTTCTGGTGCCTCCTGTCCTCATCTTTTTAAAGGGCACGCACAGGTTGTCTCTGTACCAGGAGGCATGGCAAGTCTCTCTTTCTTTTAAAGCTTTTTCTTTGAATGTAAATAAGCCACAAGCCCTTCTTGATTTGCTAGCTGTTCCAACTTGCCCAGCATGGCCTTGGAAACATGTTCAAACATTTTTTGCAATACCTTGATTGATATTTTCAACGTGTGACCTAACATTATTTCCAAACCCCTTTTCAAAAGTTGTCTGGTGTTCCTACAGCTGAAGTATATGGAATGTACCTCTTACATACGTGGATTATATGGCAGGTTACAGAGCATATCACCTACGCATGTGGTATCCATAGCAGGAATTTTTTAAAACCAGGGAGACTGTCACTAGCTTGGACTATATAATTCATTTACAAGGCTGGATCCCTGTAGCGGTTTACTTCTACCATGTTGGTGGGGTTTATTAAAATATCAGAGACTTCCAGGGCTGCAGATGCTAGTTTACAATCAATTTTCTAAAGCACAGTAAGATGTGCTTGTTCTGGTCAGTCTTTATTTCAGTGCTGATTGTGTCAATGTGCAGGCAGTATACTGGCAGACAGCGTAGCTTAACACCCATGTGGAAGGGATCTCATTGTTATTACTACTGAGTGGAATATATCGCAATAATGCAACCAAAAAGTCCCCAACAAGCTGGTGCTCTACAAGATGTATAAAGAAGTAGAGCAAGCTAAATCCTCTGGTGATGCCTGCCACAAGGCAAAGCCCTTCTGAATATGAGCTAAAATCCTGATTTCAGGAAAAGTTTAAGGATTTTAATCTGATTTAAGCTTTGTTTTCCATATGACAGGATTGCAGATCAGGCCTATGGCTGAAGACTGGATGGCTAAAGTCTTGTTGTGAGTGTTAATAACAGGGTTCACACATTCCACCAAAACAGACCACCTTTCTGCAAGGTATAGTGCCATGTCTACTGCCTAGCAGTGGCATTTCAAAGATGACATTTTCACTGATGTTATTCCAGCTGTGTGGGTGTTGTACTTCTGCTAGGCCCATTTCCTATTCACATGACCTCACCAGCTGCGGGACAAAGTCTAAGACTGTGGTCTGCAGGAAAATTCTAGTGCTGGTATTACTGGGTGTGGTGGTATAAACCACTGTCCACCGTCCTTTTCTCCTTGTTCCAACCCAACCACTAGGTTTCCTGGGCTTGGGAGGCTTTTATGCAACTGTTAAATATCTTGACCAGCAGCTGCTTTTTCCTTCCTTTACCTATTGCAGTGATGACCTTCTCAATTCATAGAGTCTGCCCTTATTTAGAGTAACTTTTTGAGGTTATTCCACATATAAGATCCCTTTGATTACTTCGTGACTGTGATCTATTGAGTGGTAGATGGATATCTCTTTTCACAATTTTACTTTGAAAATTTCATCCATGAATACCTATAACCCTTCTGAAATTCTTCTTTTCTTTCAGACACCTTTACATGGCCTCCCTTTTTGATGAAAGGTGAATATTCTTTACTTCAAATTTAATTTAAATTTCTAAATTTAAACCCCCACAAAGTTTAAAGATTTCACTTCCACAGGCTCTGTGCCTGTGATATTTCTGAGGCAGCTATGGTTATAGCTCCTTATAAACCCTGATAGTATATCAATGTTGCAAAAAGGGTTGTGCACTGTAAAATATCTCCTTATCTTGGTTTTGAATGCGCTGTTAAAATGCTCTATGATGGAGACTTTTACTTCATAGTAACAAAGTGGTGAATATTCTGCAGCTTTAAAAGCTTTTTTGAAGACTGGCTTAAAACATCTTTTCCCAGTCAGCCTGTGACTTCCAAGGTGGTGTGCCCTTGGTAAAAACGATTCTAAAATAGCCTGGCTGTTCTGCAGTGGCCCGTATAATATACCTGTCACCATGAAGATGCAATTAATACCATCCTTGTGTTTGGAAAACTGTTGCACATCCATCAAGGTTGCCATTGTGCCTCCACCTCTGCCTCAATCACTTTGTTTATTTTAAAGTGCTTTCTTGCTGCCTTATGTAAGCTTTAAGCCTCTTGGTTCACAAGCTGTGCTACTACTTGGCTTGTTTGGAGAGGGAATTTGCCCTTTAGGTACTTCAAACAGGTGATTTATACCCCAAATCTTCCCATTTTCCAGGAGCATAGTGTCTTCTAACAGAAGCTGTGGCATAAACACTTCTACCAACACATCACTACTACACACATTAAGAAATGAAACACTGGGCAATGTGTTTAACTCATACACAGAGAAATTTTATTAACTAGGTATGAGGAGTAATGGTTACTGATCAGGCTTCTCCAGCTCCAGCACTGATGAAGTTTCTCCTATACATCCCTCATAATCTTTTCCAGTTAGGGATCTTGCATTAGCATTCATATTGGGTATGAATAGAAGACATCAGAGTTTCTCCCATTTCTTGAAGCTGATTTAGGAAAAAGCATCTATAGCAGGATGGACTTTTCTTCTCTCCTTTTGTTGTTTCAGATGGGTTTTCTTTCCTTCTGTATCTAACAAGGTATCTTCACAAGGTTAGAGGAATCTGTATGCAGCATTGTGATAGCTATGCTAATTCACAGGAAAATTAGTTGTTGATTTTGGGGGAGGGAAAAAGCAAAGTATTCCTAAATTACAAATCACAGCAGAGAATGTGGTCCCTAAGTGATGTGCTCAGGAGTGAAGTTAAACATGTGACTGGAAGTCCAATACCTTGTTTATTTTCAGATTCCACCACAAACTTAATCTGAAGGCTTCATAAATGACATTGCAATTGAATGCATACTGTACTGCACTGAAATGTTCTGTTTTGCTCTTTTAATACTGTTTGATCTGATAATTCATAATCATACTCATGTTATCCCATTTGTTCTCCCAAGCTAGTATCCTAATGACTTTGGCTAATGAAATATTTAAGTCATATTTTTGGCTCAGGAAGTGTACATGACAACACAAAGGAATGGAGCCAACCAAAAGTTTGAATTCTGTGGTTTAGATTTTTAATTTTATTATCAGTTTAATGTTAAGTTTAAATATGGATTGTTCTTTCTTTTAAATGTGATCATTTAACAGACTAAAAAATTAAAGAATAACTGTGATTTTAATTTAGATAGTTAACATATATCCAGACCAACGTGTTTATTTTGTTTGATCATTTGTAATTAGAATTAAAAACTTTACAATTGGCAAGGTGAAAGCATTTCTAACACTAGGTGTATTTTGGAGTGTGACATTCAGAGGGATCTTTTTAGACAAGCAAAGTGTTTAATTATTTTTTCTTATATTTTTGCACTGACACAATCGCAGTCACTGCAGAATGATGAAAACAACCTTTGACTGAAAAATCTGGTTGTTCAAATGAAAAATGAGATTCTGATTTTTTCACCTCCCAGCTGCCTTATTAATTTCATTTAAGATCAAGAATGAGAGAACGTTGTTACATTTCTGTATCTGTTTTTTTAGTGATCACTCCTCAGAGTTTAGTACATGGACAAAAGACTCAATATATATGTAAATGTGATTTTACTTAAATTCCCTTTCTTGGATCAAATGGCTTGTCTAAGTATGCATTAGGACAGTGAAAATGTGCATTGATTCCTGGCAACATACTTTGTCAATTCTGGGAAGAAATACAAAGATCCCATCTGAGAGTTTATAATCTCATGATCTTTCATGAGCATTCAATTAATATGTATTTCATAATGCGATCACACTAGTAGAAGAGCTACAGTGACAATGTTAGGATTTTTATTGAAATTAATTTTAATTTCACGTTCATTTTATTATAAATTGATGCCATTACAAATTATTTCACTTCTGTACAAAATGTTGCTTACTGAAATGAAGTGCCAGTTAGCAATAGGTATAGAGTCTTTCATTATATAAAGGGAACTTATAAGAATGATGGAGAGAGATGGAGAGACACAGAAAGAGACATTTTACAAACACTTGTAGTGACGGGACAAGGGACAATGGTTTTAAACTGAAAGAATTAGGTTGGACATAAGGAAGAAATTCTTTGCTGTGAGGGTGGTCAGACACTGGAACAGGTGCCCAGAGAAGTTGTGGATGCCCCCTCCCTTGAAGCATTCAAGGCCAGGTTGGATGAGGCTCTGAGGAACCTGATCTAGAGAAAGATGTCCCTGTCCATGGCAGGGAGGGCCAGAGTACACATAGCAGTGTCACTCTATTTGGTTTGGTGCAGAGTAATGTGCTATGACCTGTGTATCTCTGAGGCTGTATGCTATTTAATTTACAGAACCATGCACCATCTTTATCCAAGGCTGAAGCAGATAAATTCAGATCCTTGACTCCGTATCTTAGTAAGCATTTGGTGAAAATAGTATATAATGGCTGTTTTTCCTGAATTGCACATCTTCCTTTGATATCTTGCTTCTCAATCATACCCTTGACTCAAATCTCAAGATAGTTTCATCCCAGAGCTGAAGATATTTTTGTAAGTAAAAACAGCACGTGTGCCCTACTGTAATTCACAAAGATACAGCAATTGGCATATTAATAGATACCTTCATAAATACTGTGGAGTCTGCCAAAGCTAAGCATGAATACAAATATTCACTGTATGAACAAGCTGATTTCTATGTCACCTCCAATTTTTGCTGTTTCTAGTCTTCTGTTTGGAAACTTCCAGTCATTTCAACTTACGTTCCCTTGCTGCTCATCCATGTGTGCAGCAGTCACACAGCCAGAGAAGATGGGAGCAGGTCAAGGAAAAGGGAGAAAGAAATGTGGCCTCAGGCAGTATTCTTCTTGATCCTTCTAATCTAGAGAAAGGACCTGGGTAAGAGAAAAAAGACATCTGGTACAGGAGAACCTAGGATCATGTGATGTAGATTGGAAGGGACCTCCAGTGGTCATTTAACCCAATGTTCAGCATAAAGCAGGTCTAATTTGATCAGGCTGCTCAGAGATTTGTCTAGTCAAGTTGGAGTTGTTTAGTCTGGAGAAAAGAAGGCTGAGGGGAGACCTTACTGCTCTCTAAAACTACCTGAAAGGGGGGTGTAGTGAGGTGGGTGTTGGTCTCTTTTTCCAAGTAACAAGCAATAGGACGAGACAAAATGGTCTCAAGTTGCAGCAGGGGAGGTTTAGATTGGATATTAGGAAAAATGTCTTCTCCAGAAGTGTTGTCAGGCATTGGAACAGGCTGCCCAGGGAAGTTGTTGAAACACTATCCCTGGAGGTATTTAAAAGACAGGTAGATGTGATGCTTAGGGACATGGTTTACTGGTGGGCTTGATAGCTTTAGGTTAACAGTTGGACTTGATGATCTTAAGGGTCTTTTCCAACTGAAACGATTCTATGATTCTGAGTCTTGGAAACCTTCAAAGATGGAGATTCCACAACCTTGCTGAGCAACTTGTTCCTGTAATTGACCGCTGTAATGGTTTAAAAAAAAGAAAGAAATCCTAATATCTAACCCAACTTTTTCATGATCCAGCTTGTATCTGCTGACTCTTGTCTTGCCACTCTACACCTTTGAGTAGAGTCTAGGTCTATCTTCTCTCTGTCGTGTGATTGAGTAATTGTAGACAACAATAAGATCTCTCTTCAGCTTTATCTTCTTTATCCTGAACAGACTCACTCCCCTTAACGCACTTGGTATGTCATATGCTCCAGCTGCTTCACCATTTTTGTGGCCCTCCAGTGGACTTAGCCAGTATGTCCCCAAAACTAGACACAGCACTTCACATTCACTTGTGTGATCTCACAAATCCTGAGTAGAAGGGAAGGATCACTTCCCTGGACCTGCTGATTACACTCTTGCTAATATAACCCAGAATGTGACTTGCCTTTGTTGCAAAGGTACACTGCTAACTCAGGTTCAACTTGTCCACTAGGACCACCAAATCTTTTCTGGAAATGTGGTTCCTTGATAGCTGTCCCCCAGCCTGTACCATTGTAGGGTTAAACTGTCTGTTGTCTTCAGAAAGCTTTGGTTTCTGTGGTCACGGCACTTCATTTGATGAAGATGAAGGTCTACTAGGAGAAGATGATATACACCTGACAATGAGAACATCCCCATGAATAGACTTACTAGTGTAATGAGGAGTTCTTGAATTATGCCCAAGCACAAGGACCTCAACACAGAGGCAAGTGAGAAAGTGGTGCATATGGAGGAGGTAGCACATAGGAGAGGGCTACAAGGAGGACTTTTCATATTGTTGTTCGAAAGGAAGGATTTTCAAAAGCATGTCTCAAATGTCTGGACATTAACATAGAGTTTGAGCTCTAAACAAGAAGCATCAGAGATGCATACACCATCACAGAGCTCCTTCAAAATCAAAGCATTATATAAACATGTAACTAGTAACAAGACTTTTTCATTCTATACAAAGTAGACTTCTTCATGAGGGAAACCAGCAGATATAAAGACATTTTGCCTGCCTTACAATTGTTAGTGCTGTAATAATTTTCTCCATAGTTATTTTGCTGGGTGGGCATAACTACCACATAGGGAAGAAGAGACCTCTGCCTCTTCACAGGCTTTTCAGCCTGATACATTGCCATCAGACTCCTCTAAGTGATGATACCTTAAAACTCTTGAGAATTTACGCAAGTTCTTTGTGTGGAAAAACAAATGGAGGATAATTTCCCCACCCCAGATTTCTCTCCTGTTTACCAGTTCATTTTCTTTTTCCACATCTGTATCCCAAACTTACATTTGTTTCAGCAAATCTCTGAAATATATTCCACACTTTTCATCAGCAGAACCACCTTTACCACTAAGGAGGGTGAGAGGGAGAGAGCTGTTATTAACATTTAATAGATTTCACTGAGTTATCTCCCTTTTACTTGATTACATCATGCTTTAAGCCTGTATTTGTCTTCAACTGTGCACATATTTTCCTCTGGGAAGACAGACATTTTATTACAACAGAAGTCTGTGTGCTTTCCAAAAGAGCAGCCTTGTACTGAAGAAAAGTAAAACTGTGTTGACATATGTACATATTTATTTTCACAGACAAATTCAGTTGTTGCTTATTTTTTCTGACCTGGTCAAATTCTAGTAAAATAAAAATTGAAACCAAGTTTTAATGTCAGAAATCTGAATGACTAAAATAGTAGGCAAAAATGTTTCCCTTTCCAATAAATCTGTCCTTCTTGTATATCTTATTTATCCAGGATGAAAGAAAATTGCGGTGTACTTGAATGTCAGTTAGTGATTTTTTTTAACAGGGAATTAAGCTTTCTAAAACTAAACAATGTGAGTTAATAGAGTACATTTAGTCAAGAATCA
This sequence comes from Antrostomus carolinensis, assembly GCF_000700745.2. Taxonomy (NCBI): domain Eukaryota; kingdom Metazoa; phylum Chordata; class Aves; order Caprimulgiformes; family Caprimulgidae; genus Antrostomus; species Antrostomus carolinensis. Next base: position 32,674 of record NW_010290325.1, on the reverse strand, counting down.
GCTCAATCATCTTCACTAGTCATTTTTGCTTGATTAAAGTTTTTAAGGTGTGGTTGTTTATGTGATGCGTGGTAGTCTTCTACCTAGGGGTTTATGTTGCTATGAACTAACATAACATTGACATGTTACTGACACATTTCAGCTCCTGTTCACAACAATTACAACTCAATAGTTTCTCCTTGCCTCACTGAGATTTTAGTATGGCAGAAAGAAGCCTGACTAAGGTCCATCTTGGATGAAGTGGAAAAGTTTCTTATTATAAAATATTAGTTGTAAATCAAAGCAAGCAAAGACTATTCAGTACAAAAACATGTTAATTGTCTCAAATGTTTTTGGATGCCTTAAACTACAATAGCAGTTAGAGCACAAAAGGCACTCATGGATCCCTTAGTTCTCTCTGTGAGACATGCCCAGGACATTCAGTGTGTGCGGAAGTTGTCTAATGTTAAAATGACTAGACACGGGTCGAAGACATTTTGACTGAAATGTAAATGTACTTTAGATCAGGATTTTGGTATGCAGATAACATAAGCAAGCATTTCAAGCATAATACCAATTGTCTGTCTGCAGTTTTTATGCGATTTCTTCTGTTAATAGCTTCCTTTTTCTTTGATAAAATCCATTAAAAGCAGTGTCTTCATGGGTGATTTCCCACTATTAATACTGTCTTTGCACAATTTCATTGCCAATATGCAACACTTCACACAGTTCTTGATCACAACAATTCTACTAGGAATAAGTGGCATAGGTACCCTTAAACAGTTAAATTCTAATTCCAGCCTTGCAACTGGTGGACCTGGGGAGATGGAGCTGTAGCATCCTTGATTCAAGATTTTGAAGGCTTTGTTTCTAGACTTACACTTGGATCTATTACCCTGATTACCTTGAGCTGTCTAAGACAGACCAGTGAACAACACATGTGCTTGAGGTGAAGAAACCATGTATCAGTACACCTTAACTTCTGTGTAGGAAAAACAAGCTTAGCATCTGAGCCAGCTGATATTTCTTTTATTTGCTTTACTAGGAGCATCCTGGCATGAACAATGTTTTTAAGATCTAAAGTTGCCAAATTCCAATATTTGACAGTAAAGGCTTTAATTAAATTTTGATATGAATTTTTCTAGCTAATTCCTTCAAATATTTCTGCCCTCCTCATCAGTATTGCCATAAATGAATCTCTATTTGCTGCAATATTATGATTAATTTAGTGACTAAACTGATTTAATCTTTTTCCTCTAAGGCAATCTATTTACTACAACATTTTTTACCAGCTCCCCATTCCTCAATAGTATTGTTATTCATTTTAATGAATAAGAATAGGAAATTAGCACATGGAGAACCGAAAGGCAGCTGCCTATGATATCTTCTAACTGTATAGATCTGCATGGAGTACCTGCTGGCTCATGATGATGGTGATTGCTCCAAGAAAACAGTTATAACTCTTTGACCCCACCTAGAGACTTAAAGATCTTATGACAAGGAGAGCTGATTGTGTGTCAAACACAGGCAATATTTTAGAGGGTTCTAGAAAAAATTAACCTTTTAAGAGAAAGAGTCCCTCCCTAAAATGGTATTAAGGTGCTTTGTGTCACAGAACATATAGGACAGAAATTGTCCTAATGTTAGTAAGAAATCTATTAACTTCTGGAAATGTGTTGGGAGTTTCTCCTCTTTTCCTCTCAGAAAAGGAGAGCTCACTGCCGTTATGTTTTTCTAGCCACTATGCAACCAGCAGCAGTATTCATTTGTTTCCACAGGCTCATGTGTACGGCTGTATATTGGTGGTGTCTTGGCTGATCTCTGTGTCATAAGAATTGTTCATAACAGTACTTTTTCTTAGATAAATATGTCATTATTTCTGAAATATTCTCCAATTCTCTGACTTATTTGGAGTTCAGCTGTTTGTGAAGTTACCTGTGAACTGAATTGCTTCTATTTTATGTTTAGAAATGTTAATTTAAGTCTTCTCTTAATAGAGAAATCACTTTGAGAGCAAAGCCTTTAACACAGTGCCTTTAATGTCCTTTAACGTTTTCCCCTAAGTTGTCATCATTCTAAGGAACATATTGGTACAGCGACAGGGCAAGGTATGCACAATTTTAAAATAGATATTGGGGACACCAAGGTAAGTTCAAGTGAGCAAACCAGTGTGAGTTCACAAAATAGTAATGTTATTTTAATTATTATCCAAATGATTTTTCTAGTAACTACCATTCTATTTGTTGGTCTGAAAACAGACGTGAACCTGTACACCTGATTTCAAAACTCCCCCTAGAGTGCTTATGAGCATGCCATCTATCTAGCTACAATCTGTTCACACTGATATCACCAGTGAAAGCAGAAGCCATTCCAGTGAAATTATCTAGGTGCCCAACCTGTTCTAGCATTCTCCCATCAAAGGAGGCTCTTTCCTCCCCGAGAGGTGAATCCTTCTGAATTGCTATCCACACTTATCATCCCCATGTGGTTGTAACTGACAGAAGGGCAACAGAGAATCAGTGTTTTATTTTAGGTGATGCAGTGAACCAATACTGAACATTTTAGTTATCAGTTAAAGACAATACATATGTACAAAATCCTTTTACATATCCTCATGTGTTATTCTGTGCTGTAAAATGTGTGGAGGGTTGCCATGGACTTTTTTCCCCCAGTGAACAGCTAACTGACCCAGATGAGAAGTTTGATGATAAAAATTTTTTGAAATTACAAGGTTTAAAATGCTTCTTTTAAATTTTTCACCCATACTTCAGGAATTTGCTGTACACAAAAACAGGGAATACATCTGTGTAGGCCTTCTGTTTATACAGTGTTCAATTATCAGTGTTTTTCTCCTGAGGTCAATATGAAGTGAAGATCTATGGGGAAACTAAAATATGAGTAGGCATATCAACACTAATAGTCAACTATCTAATGCAAGAAATGAGAGTAAAGAAGACATGATAGGTTGTAGCTCAGATGTGCAAAACCACCCTCATGAGCAGTCTAAGCTGATACTAGACTGGGATCTGAAACATCTGCAATATAGCATATTCTGTTCAGCTAACTGGTAGGGAGAAGAAAAATCAGGCAAAACTCAGGATACAGAGACAGGACAGTAATCTTTTAAACTACTGCAGTAAGTTCTTGTCTGCCAGAATGAATTTTCTGTCACTACATATTACTCTTGCACCCATCCACACTATAAATGTACATTTCTTAATAGTGTTGTCACAACTACCAGTTGCATGCTGGGATTAAAATTTAACTGTAAAAGAGTTCCAATGTAAAAAAACCAAAAATTTTCCTACCAAGCCACTAAGTTTTTTTCATAATTTATTCTTAGTAGAAGTTGATGGATTCACAGCAGTCTCTGGGTGAATTCAATATACTTCTGGCTCCCTTGCTATCCTAAAAAAAAAAGTTCTTTTATTAAACAATTTACAGTTCACTAGGCGGAAATGGAAAAGAAAGCATCACAAAAGTCTGTGTTCCAAAAAGTACTATTCTCCTGTATACCCTGATATATGTTCGTATTTCCTTTTCTAGCATGTAATGTTAGAAATATCATCATTAACTTGATACTGAAGTCTATTATGGAAGATATTATAGTAATGTTTTCTTGTTTCCAGGTTTTTTCATAGTATAATATGAGGTTAAGAAAATTCCACTTTTCAACATGAGTTATACCTTATTCATATTTGAGTCACTTATTGGAAGGGAGTTTTGATGCTATACTCAAGGACAAAGTCACAATAATTATTTCTTAAAGATGATGAGGACCCAAAAGTAATGTTATAACTGCATTATTCCACTCTAGAAATAAGTCACATCTTCAACAGTGCTATTGAAGAAACAAAAAATGAGACAGGAAAAAAATATTCCTTCCCATTTTCAGACATATTTTAGGATGCAGTGGATGTATTGAAAAATGCATACTTATGTGTAATGTTTTTCACCAAAGACAATGCTTTCCCCACTTGTACAAGCATATAAATGAGAGACTTGTTAGTTGGCAGTTGAAATCTAGTAATGGTATTTCTCAGTCTTTACTTATGAGATCTGAGTTATAAGTTCATTAATAATATCAATGTGAGATGATGCAACATGTATCTGTATACAAACGTGTATTTTATGCATCTTAACCAACAATATTTCATGATGTTTTACAGGAAAAATCTGATGTGTAGGAAAGAAGGTTTCACTTCCCTCACAGGGAAGAAGAGAAGGGTGAGGGGACCCAAATTTTGTGGTAACTACAGAGAAAAAGGCTAGCTGGTACCTTCTTACTTTTCTGGTCTACCTATTTGTCTAGTCTTACTAATATGCCACCAACTTTTAACTGGTAAGAAAAACAGTTGTAGAGGAATAGGAAAATTAGGATAAGATCCTATAAACAGACCAGATCATATTTTGTGCCAACAACTGCTAATATTAAAAATGTTTAAGTTTAAATAGAGCTGGAACACTTATATTGCCATGTAAGATTACATGACACACATTAATACATAAAAATTAATATGTATATAAAACATACATAGATATGCATACATATCTATCCCAGAGTCTGGGATCAAGTACAAGAACAGTTTTCCATCTACTGTACAGTTGTGTGCTATTGTTGGAGGGACTTTTGAGCAGCAAGGATCATTGGTCTGTGCAGAACCAGTCACTGAGATTAGTGCAGCAGTTTATCTGCTGCAATCTGATAGATATATTTCTATGACAGTTTCTTGCTTTTCAGTCCTCCCTTGGCTTTATGACTTCCCAGACATAGGAAACTATAGGAAACAGCTGATGTAAAAAAAACCTTGCATGCTTGTGCCCTCATCTTCATGTCCAGGAGAAAAATCACTATATAAGATTGCTGTCGAGATGCATTTTGAAAGTGTGAAGAAGTTGAATGGATGTATGTACTACTATTTGATCAAAAAGATTTGGTCTGCAGTGAAAAATGTTTGAAGAACATGAGAAGAAAATAAGACTTACAAATAGTGCAACAGGATGATCTGTCCTGGAGGCTTGCAACTGGCCAGTACTTTCAGCTAGCGACATCTTGCATGCTATTGACATATGTAGACTTAACTGCATAACTTAAATATCCGGTGCTAAAGATTTGGCTGGGAAGGAGCACATCTTGGTTATTAGAAAACTACCACTTGAAAGATTTGAAATGATCTACCATTCTGTGGTGTCTGCTAAGGAATGGAGGAGATTCTTATTCTCAGTTGCTTGTCTAAGTGGATTCCAGGAATGCATAATGAATTAATAGAAGAGAAATTTCCTGCTTGATATATCTGCAGAGGGGTGAATGTTAAGAATAAACACAGAAAAACACTACAAAAAATTTTATGGAAACTGTCTTTAAGAGGTTTGTTCCCTTAGGAATTGAAGCTTAGGACATGGAAGAGTTGCCTTTTACGGAATATCAAGATAGGAAGTACTAGGTTATGTTATAAAAAGTTTGTCTTCACATACACAAAGGTGCACAAAAGAACAATGGTGGTGGTGGGGAACCCAAATAATACCCTGCCAGATTACTCTCAGGCTTATCATAGGAGAGTGATCATCCTGTAAAAGGCCCATCTCCAGAAACATGAAGGAGCATAGATGCAACATGACAAACAAGTTACTGAAAAGCTGTGGTGGGTTGACCTCAGTCAACAGCCAAACTCCCACTCAGCTGCTCACTCATTTCTTCTACTCAGTGGGACAGGGGAATAACATTAAACCACCTTTCCTCTCCCCTTTCCCAGGCTCTATTTCAATTCTTCACTCCCACCTCCTCTACCCCTACCATGAACAGCATATGAGAGAATGAGGCTTTTCTCACAGAAGATGCCCCTGCAACCTCATTGCTGCCAAAATGTTGAAATCTACACCCAATAGACAGGCCAATAGCAAGGCAACAATAGCCCTGCCCAAGTTACTTCCAAGGCTGTCACAGGAGTATTCTCTACTCTATGGTCTGGGGGTGACACCCATCACCATGAGGAAAATTTCCCACATGTAGAAGGGACTGACAGTTCTGCAAATGTGTCCTATGTGCTAAAATTATTTACCAAACTTTAGATGACTGTGAGGGAAATTACTGTGGCAATTCAAGTGATTGAATTGAGAACGATTTAATTTGTTGTAAAAAATGAGACGTAAATTGGCTGTTGTGTGTAGAATTGGTTTATCTGAAGAGAATGTGCACTTAAAGGCACATATTCAGGGTCTTTTGAAAGCAGGTAGCCCAGCATAAATGGAAACTTAAACTGTAACAGCCAAGGAGCAGATAGAGACCTGAGAGAAACAAAGACTGGGTTCTCTACAAACTGCCCTGTGGAATTTGAAAAATCCAGTTACAATGGGAAATAAACATCTGCAATGTGATTTCCTCAGCTTACAGGAAGAATTTCAGCCTTTATGGGGTCAGGTAGCAAGTCTGCAATTTCTACAGGAAAATCTAGGAGCCTTTGGGAGGGACAAAAAGTATAAATTCCACCCTCACCAGTGCACCCCTGCGGTGCAGAGTGGTCCATCTCTGCTGCTGGGCTTGTCTCTGGACTGGATCTGCCCTTGGCTGTGCTCTGAACCTGACCCCTGACCATGTCTCCAGTGCTGGTCAGAGCAGGGCTGTGCATGTGCCTACTGGGAACACACGCTCAGCCGTACTTCTGCTGGACATGGGGCCCTGGAGCTGTGGCTGTTCTGCCCTATTGGCTACAAAATAAAGAAGAGGCAGGATCAGAGAGGGTTAACCTGGGGAGCTGAAGGCACTTGGTCTCCAGCTGTGAAAATCTTGATGACTGGCAGTTTAAATGGGAGTTCAAGTGCACAGATGACAGCAAACAGCTCGATAGCAGGAAGAGAGGCAGCTGGAAGATAAAGTTGCAGGAGCAGGACTGACAGCCTCTTTAGGGGCTGTTCAGACCCCATTTGTACCTAGGTTTCCCACTGCAGCCATTCCGGGAACTGGCCAAGAGACCAGGGCTTCCTCACTGGTGTGAATCACAGGAAGAATAGGTATCTCTTTCTGATACACGGGTACTCATATGATAAGCACTCAGGCTGAGTTCTTAATAGCTACAGACCGTATCTTAGCCTGCACTTAGAAAAGACATGCAGACCATCTTTTTCTGCCTGATACTGTCAACAGAAGGGTCAGAGAGGTAGGGGGGGGACTGACTGAATACAGATGAATGTTCCCTTGAGAATTTTAAAGAAAAGTTGCAGTGGACCCCCCCGCTGCACCCTGTCCCCAAAACCTGAGTGGAGGTCTCTAGATTCAGTCCTGGTGATGCTCTCATCTGTAAACAGCAAGAGTAGAAGCTGTTTTAGTCTCTAATATTTATTCTAAAGGAGCTCAGATGCATCCATGATGCTTATTTTTCCAGTTTCCTGCTGTGAAATTACATTAAAAGAAACTAAAAATACACTTTCTATTACTGCTTTTTCACACAATCAGATGCTATACTTACTACAGGGATGTTATTTACCTGTCAGGATAAAGGCAAGTTAAGGTTTGTAATAGGAAGTCCTGGAGACATTCCTTCTGCTTCTCTGAAGTCCATGTGATGGTGTGTAGGGGCTCCCGACTTCAGTGTGACAATGTTGCATAATTAGGATTGACAAAGTGAAACTTAAAATTGTGAGTTTTATTTTTTTAAAGAGTGACTTTTAATTACTGAATCACAGAAAGAAAATACTGACAGTCTCACTGGTTATTTGTATTTAGAACTAGAATAGAAAATATATTAAAAAGGAATACTGGGAGAAGCCATCCTGGCCTCTCATAGTTTCTTCAGATATTGGCAGTCTAAAAAAACCCCTCTTTTTCCCCAGTTATGCAATTGAAGGAATTCATACATTTGCATTTAGGAAAGCAGTCACTTTCAAATGTGTTCTACAAAGCCATTTTATGAAAAGAGCCATTTCCAAATCATGCTGTTCTTCTAAGTGCACTAAAGCATAAAGTGTAATTAGACTTCTGTGATTCTTGCCTTAGAATTCAGTGGGAAACGTTTAAAAAGAATTCAGCGCTCCTTAAAGCATGAGTCACCAGTTGGCTGGGGGCCGGAAGAGCCACAGCACAGTCCTCTATCCCTTTGTTAAAAGGGATGCTTGTATATGACTTGCCATTACAAAAAAGAGGAGACATGTTTTGCTGGTGGTATTCTCCTATGTCTGCAGGGAGATGCCAAGGATCTGTTCCTGTCGCTGTTCCTAGGGTTCCCGTTCCCATTACAAAGATGAGCGGAGGAAGAGTCTGCCTCTCCTCGGGCTCTTTGCTGTCAGAGGAAGCACTGGGAAACTCAAAGAGGGACTTTCTGTTTTGTCAGTTGGGAAGAGGATCAGCAGGCAAAGTCCTTCAGCCCAGCACTGAAGTGAGATACGTATGGATCTGCTTTGCAGCTCACTGAGCAGTTGCCGTTTGCTTGATATGTAAAACAGCAAAGGGGTGGACCACACTCAGTGAGGGCCACATCTTTAGACAATTTGTAGCCTTTGTATGTATGTGAATTTCTAATTTCTCATTTCCAAAGGATTATCAGTTCAATGTAACTGGGCAGCCTCAAGAGCCAAAAAAGCCTTGTTACATATGTAGTGACTGTAGCAACTCCTTCATCCACAGAAGTGCTAAAGCTTTTAAAAGAAACATTTGTAAGAAGGGATTTTTATTTTGGTTTTTAAAAATTATTATTATTATTATTATTTTTGGACTAGGGGAAATCGTGTTTTGACACATGAGTCTTGGAAATGGCTGTATTACATGAGCTAAAAATGAAAAAAATAACAGTCATTGCAGCAAGCACGTAAATGAGAGAATTCAAGCCCAAACAGCTTAAGATTCACAAAATCATTATTAATGGGAAACAAAAAAATGTTAGTCAATCTTAACTACATGTGAAATATCATTTTTAATTTTTTTTTATGAGCATGAAAAATGAAAAAGTCAGCCTGCCTCCGCTTCCAATTAAGCACTAGTGGAAGCATTCGATGTGCATTGTGGGACTCATGACTTCTGTAGGAACTCTGTGCTGTTCAGTGTGGCCTGCAGAGAACCCTTTGTACTCATTTTAATTCAGATTCTAACTGGTCTTTGCCAGCCAGTGTAAACTTACTTGGAACAGTTAGGTTATGTATCAGAAGATGAGATATTTAGTACCAGCCTCCTCTCATCCACATCCTTGATTCACAGTAACATGACAATTTAAAATACAGACGAAGGCAAGAGCATATTCCATATGTTTCAGTCAGGACTGCCCAGCCAGAGTCAGGTTTTCTTTGAAGCATTTTCTAACCTTGATGTAAATTTCTGTTTGGGTTCAATTGATTGTAGTGCTGCTATATATCACCCAAGCAATTTCCTAGAGTAGAAGCACAAAAGCATCATATAGAAGAAAAATGAAATTGTGAGTTAGAGAAGAGTTGCAATCAGAGTTTATGATAACAGCCACTTAAAATTTTGGAGGTTTAGGTGAGGTACTCACATGCCTTTCCCAGATTTGGGCCTGTTTTGTTAGGAGAAATAATGTGTGCCCAGAGAATGCATAAAGATCGCTTACATGGCACTAAGACAAGGCGACTATTCTGTAATGACGTTTTAATTTTCTCAAAAAAGAGAAGTTATTCAACATTTTCATGAAGTGGAACACTCACTAACCACCTAAATGGTAAATTTTGTTTCAGATATACACAATCCTCATGTTGCTCTTTAGCTGTGACAAAATGCTTCTTGCACCATTAAAGCTGAGTTCTGCTGAATTTTTTTTTTATTTAAAATAATCTGTGAGCATTTTCTGTAGCTGACTGAGCATGGTTTTAACAGTCTTTTACTAGACAGCATAAATGGGGGCTGCAGGATATGTAGGAGGGAAACATTCTGTGGAAAGATCATGGAATTTATGTGTGTATTCAGTATCTCTATCCTATTCAGCTGTTAGCTTTATTATCTTTACTATCAGAGTTTGTATTTTTGTGTTCTTTCTCACCCAAAACATTACCTGCTTTTTAAGTGTTCTGCTGTTCAGTGAATAATTTGGATTGACTACAGCATAAGACCATTTACCAGCTCTTCTGGCAGCTGATTGTATTCTTATTAATTTTGGTCCTAATGCATGCAATATATACTAATCACAGTGTTATTTTTGCTTTTGAATCAGTCTAATAAGCTTAATGCCAATGAGAGTTTTGCCTCTTAGATCTGATTTCACAGGTTATTGTACTAGAAGGATCAGACTTTTGGAAGCAGAATTATTTGTGAAATCCTGATTTTTCTTGCAGGCAGCTGGAGTTTTACCTGAAGCTTAGATGGCCATCAGCTTTCTACGATGAGTTTCAAATTGTTTTTGAGGGGTGGGTGTAAGATGAAAGGTCTTGGACATTTCAAATCCCATGTTAGTCCCTTCAAGACATCAGAAGTCAGATGGAATTTGTGTGGGCACTAAGAAAAAGAGAAGCATCAGGAGTGAGGAGATAAAAGCCTCTCCCTATTAAAAACCCCTCTTCAACCGTTCCGCTCCAAAGAAACTTCTGAACCACTTGTGCCAAAATTTTTGTCACTAACCATTGAGTTGACTCTACCAAGAAGGCCCCTTTAAGTTCTTTTTTCATATTTGCCTCCAAGCAAAGACTGTGTGTTGCCCTGACCTTACAGCACAAGGCATCTCTAGCGAGAAACGCTGTAGAAGATGAGGGTGCTCAGACATGCTTGTCCCTGGCAGCTGTCCTTCTTAAGCTACCACTTCTAGAACTCAAGAAGCTTTTTATCCTGTCTTTGGACTGGATCTGAGGCAGAGCTGCCTTTGGAAGACGGCCTTTTCTCTGATGTATGTTTGTCACGGTTATGATAAACAACTGCCTCGGTTATATTCTGTTCCTCTGACCTCAACTGACTGCAAAGAAGAAAGGTGTGTCACTTATTTGCAACCCTTCCAGTAACCCTTGGCATGGTATCTAGCGTAAGACAGAGTAGCTAGCTGCGTATGACAACACTTAGAGATAAAGATTATTAGAGACCTGTAACATATGACTTGAGGAAGCATATGATGTTGAGGTGTTCTCAGAAAGATGAGGCTGATGGATGATCTAATTGCTTCCTACATCTTACCAGGCAGTTAGAAGGATGATGGGGCACTACTTGTTAGTGCAAGATCCTAAAACAAGGAAATGACCTAGAGACACCATGCAAGGGCTTTACAGTTCTCTCTGCCCAGCAGCTGTGACTCTCTAGCACCACCAGCATGCCAGGCTGATCCCTGTAGAGTCAGAATTGATGACAGCTAGTTTATACTATGCATGCCATGGTATTTTTACAACAGACAGAGAGATTTCGCAAAGAGAGGTCAGTGTCAGCACTGCCCTCTTCTACTTTAGCCAGCTCCCTGGAAGAGCCTGAGACTAGTGGCCACTCCTGAGGAGCCTGCCCGGCCAGGGGTGACTTAGTCTGTGCTGCATTTCTGGTGTGTGTTCCCAGACCAGCCTGTGAGGTATTTGGCTTAGGGGAAAGATGTCCTTGTTCAGGTCAACTAGAGTTACTGTTTCTGCATCCCTGTGTTTATTCCAGAGAGCCTTCTGCTTATCATTGTTGAGAGGGAGCATGCTTCCAACTTGCCTGTAGCTACATAGGCTCCCTGTGCATGTCTTGCATGATCCAAATCTTTCTCCTATCTGTAATTCAGAAGTTTCCCTCTTTGTAGGCACCATCTATGGGGGTAATGAGCCTCCTGTATGAGTAATACATGCAACCTGCCTGTGCTACTGAGTCTTTGGAAAAATTAGTTACCTGTGAGACGCCAATATTGTTGGGGCATGAGATGATGCCAATGTCACATTGTCTCCGGGGTATGTACTGAAGAATGGGACTGCTTTATCATTAAATACTTTAGCATTAAATACTTTAGCATTAAATACAGGTGAAAGTCAAAGTCACAGCCCAATGGCTGGAGACACCCTAGAAGGCACTGTCAGGGCTAAGCAAACCCAGCATTTCAACAGAGCACCCTCATAAGGCTTGCAAGTGTGCTTCAAGGCCAGATATGCTGTTGGTGCTTGGGGAATTTAGCCCTGAATATATATTACCTGGCGTGACTAAAGCATGAGGCAGTAGAAGTGTAGTGCACTTGTTTGCCTTCCTCTTTAAGCACTGAAACCCATTGATTAGATACATTATTAATGTGCTCAAAATCACCATGTACCTATTGTCTGATTCTTTGTAGACCTGTACCTAATGGTCATCCACGTTTCTGCTGGTGGGCCTGGGCACGAATGCCTTAAGGCTGAAACTGTTCCACAATTAATAAGCTGCTTGGTGCCCTTGATGCTCCTGAGGGAGAATTCCCAGAGGCTGTTTCTCCTACGCAACTGCCAGTGGAACCTATTGCTATGTCATGATGAGAGATGAAGCTGCCACATTATGATAGTGTATTACTGGATGTCAAGAATTCATGCAAGCAGAGGGTCAGATCCTTCCTTTATATGACTTGAGGCAAGTGGGGCAAGCTCAAAAGAAAAAAAAAAGGGGTAAAATAAGTCCACAACAGCCAGTTGGTAATTAAACCTGTTGTTCAAACTTTTGTGTAAAATTTCTGCTCTTTTTCTTTTGACAATTCAATGCCTATATTTTTCCATTTTCACAGTGCTTTATGTGCTTCAGTCTTTCAAAGTCACAGTGTTTTGCTATGCATGTTTTATTATGAATATTTCTTGTGTTGGAACATGTTTTCTTTTTTCACACTTCTTTATATATTTCTGTTTCCATATTCCATTATGCATCTCAGCTACAGTATCTTCTTTGTCATCTCACATGCCATGGGGCATTAACATTTCAATTCTTGTTTTTGCTTGTCATTATGAATGATCTTTATAAAAAAAAAAAAAATATTTCTAATTTCACATCTCATTACTCAATTTCCAGATCCTCACTGTGGATTTCAGTGTTCAAGTTACACCATGCACTGGGGGGTTTGCTTCCTGTCAAACACTGATTTTTCACAAGTTGTTATGGATTTTTCTTTCTGCATTTCATCATACCGTTAATCTTTCATAATTCATTCTGCTTTTTCTCTCCCACATCACATGATTCACTACTTAACTTTGCATTCTATTTTATTTTTCCTTTCTGATCTTAAAGGTGCATTTCTTGTTCTGTCTATCATTACTCTTTCAGATTTTGTATTTCATGTCTTACTACAATTTTTCAACTTAGTATGCATTTCTGATGTCAAATCCTATTAAGAGTTTTCATTTCACATCTCATTACTCACTTTTTTGATTCTGCATCTCAAGATGAATGCTTTTTTTACATCTCATTTCCAGTTTCAGTTTTTGCTGTGCATGTTCGTTTTTATTACACTGCTTGGTTTTGCTTCAGCATCTCATGATGTACTTTTAGATTTAATTAGGAGTTTCATGTATCATCGCTTATTAGTTAATTTCCTTTTTGCTGCCCATTACAGACTATGCATAGCATTCTGAGTGTTAGCTTTCAGATTTCCCCATGTGTTTTCATTTTCTTACGTTCTTCAGTTAATTTCTTGCATCTTATGACAAATTTCATACATTCCTACTAGCATCTTACTATAATTTTTCAAATCTGTCTTTTTTTTTTTTTACACTTGAGTAAACTGTCTTTCTTTTGCACCTCAATAAACATATTCTTTTAATATCTCATTACTCATTTGAATGTTGTTATATTGCAATTCTCATTTTTGTATCTCATATTAGGTTTTCATTTAGAGAATGCATAATGAGCTTCTGGTTTTGTATTTTTTAAAACTTGGGGTAATGGTACCTTTTTGCATACATTTTCATATCTGCAAATCCTTACACATTTCCTTTTCAGATTATGCATCTTTTTCTGTGTTTTCTTTTTAGAGCTATTTCTGCACTTCTGCTAATGCATGTGATTATGTAGCTTGACTTATTTTTAATTACAAGTTTCAGATTTTGTAGCTCATGACATATCTCCAATTTTGAATACTCTCATGCTTTTCTTTTTTATCTATTTATGCATTTTTATTTTTACATTTCCTTATGAATTTCCCCTTTCAGAATGAATTTTCCTTTTTGTCTCTCACCAAACTTAAACTTTTCTTAGTTTTCCTGAATGAATCACCTGGTTTGATTTTTTTTTAACTTATACACTGTCTCCTTTGGTGTATAACATTACCCATTTTAGATTTTTGTGTCTTCTCTTTTAAAGTTTATATCTGTTCTGCATTTAATTATGCAGCTCCATTATTCAAATCTTGTTCCCCATTTGTCTTTAAAATGACATTACACATTTCCTTTTTACAAGTCCTTATGCATGGCTTATGTTGCATTTTTCCTCTTCTGAATACTTGTTTGTGTTTTTGAGCAGCTTCATATGCACCAGATGTGATCTTTGCTCATTTCTCTATCATCTCATTATATTTATTCAGGTTTTCCTTTTGTTATATATATTCTTACTGGAAGTTTTTTTTTTTTACAATTGATTAAGTCTTAAATTGCACATCTCATTATGTTTTTCTTTTCACCTCTCATTCAAACATTTCACTTTTTAAACTCAGTATGCATTTTCATCTCTAACACATGCTCTTTTCCTTGTAGCTCAACATCTATTTTACCTTGCATATCACATGCACTCACATCCACTTGCATGTATTCTTGCATCTCTTATTTCCTACTTATCACTATGTTGCACTATTTAATTTTTACTTTAAAAGAACATGTGCCTTTTTTTGTATCACTCTACAGCTTTTAATTTTTACCTTTTATGCAATCTTTTACTTCTGCCACGTTACTTTGAATATTCTTTTCCCCAGGCCGTTATATTTCCTTTTTTGTATAACATTATATATCTTTTTATTTGCATTTCATTCTGATTTTTCCATTTTGTCATGTTTTTTTCTACTCACCTATGACTTTTAAAGGTTTTACTTTTAGCTTCTGCACACATGTTCATTTTTATGTATCGCCTTGCATTCCTTATCTCCTCAGAAAATATTTTTTCTCTTTTGTGTCTCATTGCTTCTTTGTTTCTCAGTGAATGTGTTCCTTTCTGCAGCACAGTAGGTTTTGTTGGCATATCTCATATACACCTCCCTTTTCACATAGTGCTGAACTTTTCTGCCTCTCATCTAGTCTCCCTTTTTGCCCCTCATTATGCAAGTTTTTTCACACACCACTGCAGCTCTGGCTTTCATATCTCACACAGTTAGTTTTCATTCTCCTCTCTCACAATTTTGAGTAGTTGATCACTCAGAGGTATTTATTTTGTGTATACCATCTTAATGCCAAAACCAAAATGTACTTCCACACATGGTTTACTTGGTCCTTCTTTTTTTCTAGTTGCTACTTGTGTATGTAAAAAAATAATTTGATACTTTTTTCTTTTCTTGCTACTGGATAACTAAGTGCTTTTGGTTCACAGAAAAAAACAAGGTAGAATAAACCAGAAAATATATATGTCAGCAAAGAAAATACATTGCAGAAACTATGGGAATAGCAAAAGTTGAAGATAAATGTATGCTTAAAAGTATAATTAGGAACCTTTTGTCAAGTTTGTTCATTAAAATCATACATATTTTGAAATGCTGATTGCATTAGCAAGCACTCTCCATTTTCATAATCAGATTTATTTTATGAAAATCAGATTAGGCAGGCTCTCTGCTCTTCCCATCTTACCTTGTGGGAGGGGAAAAAAGGTAAGAGAAATTTGGCTCCAGATCTGGCTTGCTCCATGGATCCAGTAATACAGATTAGGAGAATGGTGATGGAGGTAATGTGGCTGCTACCCCCGGTTAACTGAGCAGCATCTGAAGAACCACAGAAATCCTCTTTGGAGGAAACCTCTGGAGGGGTCCAATTCAGTATTTCACCAGGCACTGCCCAGCCTTCTGGCCCTGACCAGCCCTACCTGGGGCCTCCCCCTACTCTGACGACGGCCCTGAAGCTCCATTTCAAGCAAAGCCTGGGTCCTTCAGTCCCTGCCTGAGCTGTGCTGTAGGACTGCTGGTCTCTAGCCATGTCCCTGCCCATCTGGACCCTGACGTGCAGACTGTCGTCCCAGCTTCCTCTTGGACCAGCCTTGCCTCTACAGACCTGCCTGGACTCTTGGCTGAACCTGGCTGTCACCCTGGCCTGCCCCACTCTCCTGCTGGGACACTGTGGGACTGGGAGCTGGTGGGCTGGTGAGCCCCTGCCCTGATGGCTGCAGAACAGCCCTTGGCTCATTGCTCCTTGACCTCCTTCTCTCAAGTGGGACAACACCAGGTTCTGTCAGCCTGGGGTTTGCCAAGCCACAGCTTGAAAACCTCCAACCATGCACATTCCACCTCTCCCTCAGCAACTTGTTCTGGTGCTTCATTGCCCTCCTGGTGAAGCCCCCAAGCTGCTGAATGCAGCCATTGCCATTTGTTGTGTCACCTGGCACTACAGTAAAATGCTTTTTTCCCTTGACTTTGTAGTTTCCTTTTCAAGCAATGTAGGCAGCGATCACATGCTTCTCCCAGCTTTTTTGCCAAATCCTTCTCAGCCAGAGATGGGAAGAGAACAACATTATTGGTGCTCTCTGTGTGTGTGTGTCGGCTGACCGTGTCTGTGTTGATCTGTGGGGCTGGATGCATGTGCTTGTATACATGTGTTGTTCACATAATGCACATGTGCATGTGCCTGTGGCCAGTACCTGCTCAGCCTTGCTACTGGTTGGTCCTAGAGGTACAGAGCTTCAGTAACATTTCTCTCCTGGGCTAACAGATTTGGCAATATCTGACAGTCATAACCATACCCCTAGGTCAGTGTCCTTTGCAGATTTGCTGAAGATGGTCTCTGTCACCATGCAGGCCACTGATGAAAATGTTGAACCACTTTGGTACCGGTATGAATGTCTGCTTCACTCACTGTCATTTTCCAGCTAGACATTGATCAGGACCTTCTGAGAATATCTGTCCAGACAATTTTAAGCCCTTCTAACAGTCTTGTCCATTACACTCATTCTCAATTTTCAAATGAAAATGCTGTGTGAGGAAATACCTAAAGTCAAGGTATATCGCGTCCACCTCTCTCCTTAAGTTTTGCATAATTTTCTTCCTTTTCCTTCTGTCTCCAAGAGGCACCTCAGGAATGGAAGAAAAATTCTCTGATCTCTAGATTTTTCCTGTGGTAGGAATTCCAGACATGATAGTATTAAATGTTTATCACACTAATTATTATTTCCATGCCTGATATAAGCTGCTACAAGTTCTAACTGGTGAGAAACAGATATGGTCTGGCTCCCTTTATCTACTACATGGGGTCAGAAAGTTGGAAAGGAGTTGTGGCTCTGTTCTGGCAACAAACAGAGTGGCAGTGATGTAGGAGAAACAAGGTAATGGGGAATTAGTTCCTTTGAATCCACACTAGTTTGATCCCACCCCTGTCAAACCGTTTTCAGCAGTTTGATCAAGGACTGTAGCTTTTTACAATTTTCTATGTTATCAGTGCTATTTGTTGTCTAAATATCGTCTTAAAGTGCACTTAACTATAAAATTATTTTTAAAGGAGAGGAAATAAAAGATGTCATTCACAAATAAACTTGCCTGTTGAAGATAAATAATATTTGAAGTTGAAAAGTGAAACAAGTAGGAAACAACTTAACTGTTACTGTAATTCCTCAGTGCCAGTAAAATTAGGATCTTGTATTTGCTTCAGTTGTGAGAGAAGTACCTCAGCACAGGACTGATTTTCTTGCTTCATTTCATGGTCATGTAGAGTAAATAAGCCCATTCAAGTGAGCAAAAAGTGTAAAACAACGTAAGTACAATAATACAAGCAAAGACTTTTAGTTCAGGATGTCACTGTTAAAATTAAAACCTAAAATCCCCAAACATTACAGCAATTTAAAGGGATATGAATAAATGAGATTGTGAGGGAAATTTTTGTGCACGAATATCCTATATTGATATTATCTTCCCTAATGACAGTTCATTTAATCTCAGACTGTGCTAGGAAATGTGTATTTGTCTGGACAGCAGTTTCCTGTGAATCTGGAAGGCACTTAGTTTACTGCTGTACATAATTTAGTTCCTGGTTGGCACTTATAGCACTGATGTGTAACCTGAATATGGCTGTGGCTGCTTATTGCATTCATATTTGTTCTGAGTGAAGGTAGGTAAGAAAAAGCACAATAACTTTGCTCAACCTCTGACTTCTTTTGAAAGGACATGCAAGGTCAGTATTCTTTATGTCATATGTTTCTTTTGCAGCTCCTTGTAAGCCATTAAACAAATGTGCTGTATTAAGAACATACAGAACTTGTGGTTCAATTGTGCCTTTCAGTATATTAAATAAGAGTATTATTTTCCATCTTCATGCACTCTTTGTGAGAAACAGGATGCCTGCACTTGTTATCCAACAGATTTTCATAGGAATGAAAGATAATCCAGGGTTCTTATGCTGAAGATTCATATGCTGGATACCTAACAGTCTGGGTTCTGGTGTTGAGTGCTGGCTTAATATTCCCTGATAGCCAAAGGTTTAAGCCAGCTGATGACTTTCACATATGTACACCAGACAGTTCTAAGTATTTCAGAAGTTCAAGGTCAGACTAAGCTGGCGTAGCCTGGGAGCAGCAGTGCCTGAAATCATGCACTGCACTGGGCTATTGCCCAGTGTAAACATATTTGGGAAATATTAAGGCAGTATTCAAGACTGGAGATCTGACAACCCAGCTGCATCCCCTGTGGGTGTAAAAAAACCCAACAACAAACACGCAAAACCAAACCAAAATATTGCATTTGGTTGTAAACATGACGTTTTAAAGATATAATCAGGATAAGGCAGCAATATCTTATTAGACTAAGTGGTGAGGTGAAAATTTGACAAGTTTTTAGCAGGCAATCTCTTCTCCAGGAGCAGCAGATGTCAGACATAATTAGGGATTCAGATTACTTCCTCTGAGGTGAGTTACTTATCAGACTAGGTTTGCAAGGAAAGGTATCTGGAGACTTCAGAGCAGATTATAGGATATTAGTGCACGGAGGAAAAGAAAGGGGAAGAGAGAGGTTTTCTATTCTATGGAGTACAAAAAGGTTGGAGGGGGAAGAAGGAGACTATAATGTGCCATAAAGAGTGCCTCTATTGAATCAATGGGTTTTGATGTCCTAGTATTATGCATTTAATTTCCAGGTGCATCTGTGCAGCGTTTGTAAATCTCCCTTGAGGATCAGGACTGAGAGATGAAGTGCTTGTTCTGTGCAAAGCATTTCCTTGCTGTCTAGATGCTTCACCCTCCACACATTACCACAGGATTTAATTCTGCCTCACAGTCCCTGCTTACTTTCACCTCCACAGTTCCTGAAAGCTTTTGGTGTGCTGGGTGAAGTATGCAGAGACCAAGATACTTGAGCCAGCACCAAGAAGAAGTATTTTAGGTTTGACCCAACATGGCCATCCTTATATTGAGGATTCTGTCACATCATGGTATTAGTGGTCTGTTGACAAGCTTTTGTTTGATTGCAACAGATTTCTTGCACAGTCTAGGTGCCCTTGCCATATTTTGTACATTGGAAATGTACTGCTGAATTTAGCAAGTTTGAGAGGTTTATTAGAGGTTAGCAGCAAGGTTTCAGAAATGCTCCAGGGAAGGGCTTTCATGTTCACAAATCTGGCTAATGTTTCTAGCTGTCTGTGTCACTTCATCTAGCAGTTAGGATTCAAAGGACTGTGTAGCCAGGATTGAGCAAAAGCCCTTGATCCAACACTGTTCACACACATCACTCACCTTTTGAATGCCATACATAGTTTCAGCAATATTCCACCTTTATATATATTTTCCAAATAAATAAGCAGTCCACTTCCAGAAGTTTTAATTTGTCTTACTCTATTTTTTCTCTACTGAAAACTTCTTTTCTCCTCTGCCTGCTGAAAATGAAACTACAAACGCAATGACTATGAGCTCCCAAAAACTTTTGCTCCATGGCTGGACATATGAGATCGCTGATGACAAATAGTAGCTCATTGATCATTTTCTGCAAACTTGCACATGAAATTGTCTGAGGGTAATCAGAAAATTGGCAACTCTTGCTATTGTAAACTTCCCAGAGCACAGTTTAAGTGCATAGCTTTCTTTGTAAGTTCTCTATAGTGACAATGATTTTCCAGACTAGAATACCATGCAAAACAAAATGAATTGCATGCATGCGCCAAGAAAAAGAGATGAATTTATTTTCTGTAAATCCATAGTACTAGTTAACAAATCTAGTAGAGTATAACAGCAGTGGAGAACTGTCTCTTGTCTCCTGTCAAATTATCACTAGAAAATAATCCGTTTAATGGATGGGCTTTCTTAAGATGTGCAGGCAGACAACTGGGTCATAGCCTGAGATTTATCTAAGTGAACAGACCATGAGAAACTACAGGACATGGCATGAGAAAGTGTTGAACATAATGAATAGCCCAATTTGAAGCTGACAAAAATTATGGGTAGTGCCCTGAGAAACAGACAGATTTCACAGATGGATATGAGCATGTGAGTGGCGGTCAAACTTCAATTGGAGAGGAGTGTTGTGAGTCTTTAGGGGAGCACAATACTGCAAGATCTCCAGTGTCTGGGTAACCATATCAGTAATATCATGAAAGGCCTAAATGACCTAGGTAACAGTATCAGAAATACTAAATTTAGGTACATACGTGGCAAAACAGGGACCAATAGGAATAACTAATCAGAGGTGTGTTGGTTTTTTGGGAAGGAGATAAGGGTGAAGAAACAGGGGGCTCAAGGTGGATGTGGAGAGCAAAACTATGAGGAAACAAAGAGAAGATGGGGATAAAAAGTCATATGTTAAGAAAGCTTATAAAGTGTAATAAGCTTTCCTATCCAGACAGGGGAAAAACCCCAGTTAATAATTTAATGTGGGATTCCTGTGGGAACAGCCTATGTCCCAAGAGTGAGTTAGTGTTTAATCTAATAGATTTAAATTCTACCCATTGCAGCAGTCAAGCCTTAGACCTGCCCCCAGAGGGGGAACTTCTGATTATTCTCAGTTACTTCCTGTCCAGTCATGTGTGGTAGTTCATCACTTTCATACCAAAAATGAGAGAGACATCTCCCCACATGTACTTCTTCCAGTGATATAACCATAGCGTCTTCAATAATCGTTTCAGTCAATTCAGAAAAATACCACAACCTGCAGTCTAGTTTAGATGGGATTAAAGAGTCTTTGTTTACTTCATCCCATTAAATCTGTTCTGTATTGCACAAAATAAATCTCATCACACTAAGCAGACAGTGAAAAAAATGGGGTGGAGCAGAGGAGCCAGGGCTCTTGGCTAGGATATCAAATAGGAGTGTTTGGGATGTCCTTTTGGAAGAGATGTCCTTTTTACTATTTCACTCCTCATTTGTGCTGACACAGAGGAAGGAGTGAGGCAGGGATGCAAATGAGAGACTGAGGTTGGAGTGAAAATTCAGGGAAAACAGACTGATAGAGAGCTTCAAGTAGCAGGATTGTGGGTATTTTACGGTCATCCTGTGGTTTCTAAATGTTGGTCTCAAGTATCTATATATTATTTTATCTCCATTTAAAAAAGTTTTAAAAAGTTCTTTCCCTCATCCAGTCAGTCAGTTGCTCTTGTCTTTACAGATAATGTTATTTTAAGTATGGTATAAGGTTTTCTTGAATGCTTCAAAGTACAGAATAAAACCAAAGTGATTTAATTTGGGAAAGACCTTTGGATACCATCTGGGCTGACCTCCTGCTCCAAGCAGGGCTAACTTCAAAGGTAGATATAGGATAGTCCTTAAAGTACCTTCTGCAATTTCCCGTAACATTAAGAGCAGCTCACTTTAATTTCTGGCTTCTAGACACTTGATGCTATCTGAATGCAAAGTGGTATTTTAGTACTTGATTCTGTATCCACATGTAAAGAAAAAGTTAAAATAAATATTACTGCCTTGTTTGCTCTTTATCAGTTTGTGACAACAGTTTGTCTCTGGTTTGTTGTGCCTCCAGAGGCCCACCTTTCAGCTGCTGTTGTTCTGAAGGGCTTCCTGGTCAATCCAAGTGTGGGTTGGGAGCTGGCCATTCAGGATAGAGTGCCATGCCGCCACCCTAGATTGCCATTGCATACAAAGCTGAACTTTCTCACTGAGGAAGATGTAATGTATGTGGAGAGGGTGAAGGAACTGGGTTTATAAGCTTGGGGAAAAAAAGGTTGGAGGCGGAAACCTCACTACAGTCTTCTTTTACGTAAGGGAGTGGCAGAAGCAACCAGAGTCCTCCTTGGAAATATCCATTGTCAGAGATTTCTGAAATGTGGTGAAACAAAGCCTGATACAACATGGAGGTTAGTCTTGTTTGGAGGAGGAGGCCGGGTGAGGTGACCTTCTGAGGTCCCTTCCAACCTGAAATATTCTACAATTCTTTGAATAGGATCCTGTGAACAGAAGGTATCGGGTAACTTCTTTTCTAAGCTTTGTAGAAAATCACATAGTATCTTACACATTTACTTAAGAATTTTCTGTGGTATTGGCTAAAGAAAGTTGGAAGAAACTGCAGGTAAGTATTACATAAATGCTAGAAAAATATTACTGTTATTTTTACTTTGAAGAAAAGTATATGTAATCCTAAACTGAGAAATTGTCTGTCAACATACAGTTCACATTAAAGTATCCTATGGATTATTCTCCCTTGTGACTACTGCTTCACACAGAATGCATAGATAGAAATTACCTTTTCTTTAGCAAAATTTATTGTATTTTTGCTATGGCTATTTTTTTCTAAAAACAAAAGATTAGAATAACAGGATAACTAGATTATTTTATTCCTAAATTTGAAGAATCAATTTTTTTTTGTAAGAAAGGATTCACACGAAAGAAAAGACAAAAGTATTTCAGTGGTGGGCTATGGAATTTGTCTGTTTTGCCAAATTTCTGCAAGGTGTAACAAATTCTTAATGGTCCACTGTTCAAGCAATCTGATAAGAACAAGGTTACCTGTCAAAGAATGAAAGAAATACACATCCTATGCTGGCTGAAGTGCAGACTGCCTGTTTAGATTTGCTGCTGTTGTGAATTGTGAAAAATTACATAGAATAAGCACTCATATACATTTAAGAAAATGAGAACACCATCCATTAATTTGAACTAAAGTAAGGGTTGAGGCAGAAAAGACTGGATGTGATTGAATAATATCAAAGTGTGAATTGGAGCCTTTTCTATGCGTGAAGTATAATCCAGTTTCATAGAGCACATTTTCATATAGTGTTCAAAATCTCCTTCAAAGCCACAAAAGTAAATGACCCTCCCTCTCTGACCTCTGGTTATCTACAAAAGTCTAATCTAGTATTTCTTGACTACGATAGATTTGATGTGACTGATGCATCTCTCAAGGAAGAGTATTTTGCCCTCCAGCTCGCTAAAGAGTACAGTGATCCAAAGTGGACTTGAATGCAAGCAATTTTTCAGACCTAATGTTGTTTTCTTATGCAGCTCTTTCCCAAGCCCCAAGAAAACTCTGCTTTCCTCAGACTTGAAAATTAAAGCAAAAATACGTGAAAATATTTGAAGCAAAACAAGGAGTCATCTATGAATGGAAGCCAAATCATTTCAGGCCACTTTTTGTCAGATCCAGTCTAGCAGTTTCAAGGCAGGTGACAAGACATGTCTGAGGTCAAACCAGGTAGTGAGTCCACAGCTCAGGCATAGCAATTGTGTCCGTGGCCAGGCATAGAATGCTCTGATACAGCTAGAGACAAGTGAACCTACAGTGTAGATCAGACTAACAGGGAGTAATGGCCCACAGTGGAGCTTAAATGGGCCTGGACTCATGAGCAGAAGTGGTGGATGGAGCCCATGGGTGAGGTTGACCAAGGCCTCTTAGTGCCCTCAGGACTCTGACACTTTTTGGAACTGGCAAGAACTGTCACTAACATTACACAAACAGAAGATAACGATATTTTGGACCCTGAAGTTAACTATCTGAGTTCACTGTGAGCCTTAGAACTCCATTAGATGTTTCCCATGGTCATCCTGCCTCTTTCAGTGTACAGCCTAGGTGGAGATAATTTAAGGAAGTGCCTCTTCATTATCTGTTTTTTCTCCTTATTTTTCAATGAGACCTTGTTTACTATACACCATTCACAACTCACTTGGATGAAAAAAACAAATATTTTCTTGACAAAATGTTGCCTGGCACTCATCACAATATTATGAGCATGCATGATACATTGTTATTGTATCTTCACAGTACCCCTGAGGGGAAGGAAACTCACAGATTCAGAGAAACTGCACTATTCATTTCATTTCAAGCTGCAAGTACTTGCTACAGTTGCAAATCAGAAAAACGAATTTAAATCAAGCAGTACAGTCTCAGTTAAGGAATCCAAGAATAGAGGAACATAAATGAGTTATTACCTTTCAGGTAACTTCATTTACTAACTTAACAAGCATCCTTACAGGAACACTGAAGAGGCAAGCCTGCATACTAATTCTACTAATTAGCATTTAATTTCTTTAATCAGGACGACCAATGTGGTCTCACATGGCCCCCTGCCTTGATCACACCATATCTTCAAACTCTGGCAGTCCTACTGTCTCTGTTATTATCCTGTCCTGTTTCATCCACAAGGCAGATACATTTAGTGTGCTGAATTAGATATTTAAGAGGGGAAAACAAGAAAAGAAAAGAGGATTTCTGCAGTGAATATTAATATTCACGCTTCTGAACCTTTTGCACTTGAGTCTACTCATAACATTTCCTTTTCATGACATTTGTAAGCCTTTTTTCTCTTTTAAAAGAGCACAGTTCCCATCACAAGGGGGACAATCACAGAGCCCATCATAAGTAGATCTCTTGCACACCTGTTTGTCACTAATGATAATGGAAAGACTAACATCAACAGCTGGTGTTATCTTCTATTTAAGCACCACAGATGTTTGTTGACAACAGAGGAATGATAAAACTTGAGAACTGTAGGCACCATTAGGCTTTCCAGAGAGGAAAGGTACGCTAATTGCCACAGGCTGTCATCCCATCACTGTCTTTTTTCTAGTCTGTGCTGCTTTTTTTTGTGTATAACTTTTTCTGTCTTAGCTCCCCAAGGGAAGCAAATGAGAAATACTGTTGCATTGTGAGTTTTATGGAAGACATCACTGAAGAGTCAGTGATCTTGAGCAAGCCCTGACAGCCGTACTGGGTCTCGTGCTTGGTACATCCACGTGTTTGCATGAGTGACTGTGGCATAACCTCAGGTATACAGCAATAGCGGGCAACATGTTGGAAGGTTCTGGATATGTACTTCTCCTGGTGCCTAGATATGTCTACTGAAGCATGCCCTTGTAAGCATAAAAAAAGAGACTTGTCAAACAAGATTTGTTTGCTACACTAGATATAAGGAGACACGGTACTGGGCGGGAGTGAACCTCACCACAGGTGGGATCTGCACAGTGTGTTGTGTATCTCGGGACTGTCTGATGCTGCAGGAGAGCAGGGTTCCCAGCACCTGGAGAAACATAAGATTTGCTCACTAACTATACTTCTCTTCCTGTTTCTATTGTGGTGTTATTATTATTCTTTTTAAAGCAGTTTTGTTACACCATTTGCTGCTGTGCCTTTCCTACTGAGATCCAGAAAGAACCCTGCACCCCTCCTGGCACAGAGCAACTGTGCAACTGAATGAGGAGGAGGGGAGTTAGCAGTTCCTTTATCAGATATATAAATAGTTCATATTGCTTACATTAAGGAAGTTGATGGGCCATGTCATTTAAGGCTTTGAGGGGTAAAGTGCCTCCTGTGATATGTAGTTGATAAACTGTAGAGTGAAGGAATGGTGAGAAACATGTGTTGTCATACCACCCCCCGGTGATACTTTACATCTTTTTGCATATTGAAGGGGAATAGTTCAAAGACTTTGTGGGGAGGTTGTATCATATATCACTTCATGAAGAAAGAATTTCAGCATTTACATTTAAGCTGACCATTGTGTATAGCTCATTTATTAATTTAAAATATCAACATTGGAGCTGCACTGCCTGCCTGTTTGTTTTATTGTTCCTATTACTTAAAAAGCACTTTCAGGATGGATAACCTGATTTTTTACTAGTAGAATATTAAGTCCTACTATTAAGTAGAACTCCTGTGAATACAAAGCAGTTCAGACATTTCACTGCAATCCATTGTTCTATTACTAGGGATATCATTGGCAGAGTTCATTAAATATCTCTTTCAATTCCAGTGAAGTCTATCTTCACCTTTTCATCTGGAGAGAATAGGATATTTCTCAACCTGCTAGATAAAACAAACAGAAAAAAAGCCCAGGTAGACTGAATTATCACTTAAAGGAACTTTCTTTCTTTCTCTGCCTCTCTTTCTTTTTTGTCTTACTCCCCTGTTTCTTTTCCTTCCTAAGAAGAGACTTACTTTTGACTCAGCAGTAGGTTCTTCTCACGCTGAACTCTCATCGGTGAGATGTGCTGACACAGTATATTGCTATTTCCAAATCTTAGCTGACAATTCTCGGTCTTAGTATCTGCACTCAGACTATGCTTTCAGATTATCTGAGAAAAACTATATTTTAGGAAGATATATCTTTTCTTATAGTTTCTCTTCAATAAAGAATATAAATAAATCAAGGAGTTCAAAACTCTCAGGTAAACTCTTCCTAGGTGAAGATGAGCTTGAGTTCACCTGGCAAGTAATGTGTCTTGTTCTTCAAATTCCTAGCTCAATTGAGCTTAGCGGGGTTGAGGACTCTTCCACCAGGGAATATATGGTGTCTCCATGGAAATGATGTACATTTTGTACTTCTGAGACTAGACTGTGGTTAAGTGTTCTGCAGTGTAGTCCTAGATTAACAGGCCTCCTCTAGCACGTTGTATCCAAACTATCATAAAGCCTTTTAGAAAACAAATGTCAGGACTTGGAAAATACAGCATAATTTATTTAGAGAAATTGAATATGCTTTTGTTTGGACAAGCTCACACATTTCATGATAAATTTATTTCAGACATTTGAATAGTCAAATACTCTGCGCATAAATGTATGTTCCAAATTATTTTGTCCCCTTGAGAAAATGCTATCAGAATGCAAAGCAGAAGAATTAATTTTGCCAGGTTCCTATTTGGTGCAACAATGAATCTGACGAGAGATTCACCAAGAGATTTGTGAGATCTTTAGAAAGATTACAGGTACAGGAAGACAAGGTATATTAATGAGAAAGAGAAAGAAACATAGGCTATTTTATTAACTGTTTGCATTAAATCTTTTTCCTAAGCAAATATATCTCTAACAGAACAACTCTTACCTGTGAAATCAGAATTTATACTAATAGTGACTCCTATTGTCAAGAATAACATATTTTTCTATATTTGTTTTCACCCTGCATAAATGATCCAGTCTTATACCACCTGAAGGTGGATTATAGAGAATGTAGGAAATGACTCTTCTCATGAGCACAACAGAGAAAATGGAAGAGACAGCACTCAAAAGGAAAATTCTGAATACATGTAAGGAAAAAATTCTTCACCACAAGAGCATTGGAGGTATTCAAAACTCATGTGGACAATATCTTGAGCAACCTGAATTAGCTTTGAATATGGATTTGCTTGGAATTGTGCTTGAGTCAGGACACCTTCAGAGTTCCTTCCAGTTTAAGCATTTCTGTTATCCAATAATCTCAGTTATACCACTGACTGATAAGTAAACAAAAATAAACAGGACTAATAACCAACTTTGCTGAGAAAAGGCATGGGATCGCATGAGTACATGAGGAGCAAACAGCAAAATGTGTTGCATTCAGTCCTGAAAAGGAGTAGAAGAAGGGGTATGCTGCGACAGTGATGGCTGCTGAGTTCAGAATTACATGGAAGTATTTCACACACTGCAGAACAATGTATGGAATTTTCTGCACTGGAAAGTCATGATATGAATTATTGAGGCAAAACAATATCTCGTTAGCTGCACAGAAAAATTATGACATTTTCTTCTCTATAGCGCTAAGCAAAGTGCAACCCAATATTTCCCTTTTGAGACACAAACTGATTACTTGCAGCACCTTTTGCTTTTATGATACTAAACATTAGGTCAGATGTTTTTAGATATAAAGGTACTTAAATATTTCAGTTTTGCAAATCTCTGTAGTGGAGGTGAGCGTGAAAAGCAAAACACTAAGATAAACAAGTTAGTGGTAAGATCCTGTCAAATATTATTGCTATCTCTCTCTTTCTCTTTGCTTGTCTGTGCAGATTAGATGTCTGTGGCATGTGTCCTTTGAGAAATCCAGGAAAGCTCTCCCCATGCCCTGTGACGGAAGTGAGTCTTGCGGGTATTAAAAATTAGAAAGGAGGAATATACCCTTCTTTTTCTTCTATGTTTGCAGTACAGTCAATGCAGAAAAATAAAAAAAAAAAAAAAAAAAAAGATAAAAAATAAGATGCAAGCGATAGTTTTTAAACTGCAAAGGCATCCCTGCTTGCAGTATTCTCTACTATTCTGATATGAATTATTTTTCTGAGTGTGCCATTCAACTGTTACATCTTGCTGCAGCACTGTCAGTCTCTTGGGTTAGCAAAGCCAACAGGTTTGACTTACTGTTTCTAAGGGGGTGGTTTTTTTGCTTTTAGGTTTAGACGATTATAGTAAAAGGTGAGCTAATATGACTGCAATTTTATAATAGGCATTGGTGATTCATGGCATCAGAATGTAACATGCTATCTGCAATGATCACAATGTTGATCAAAGATAATAAAAGCATAAACAGTGCCAAGAACTGTTCAACTTTTCAACTATTTCAAATCTGGAAATGTATGCTGACTGTATGAGGAAGACTTCAATCAGTGTCCTTTTATGTTCTTATCACGTATTCTCTATCTCCTCGTTTCTTAGTTATAATAGTTTTTATTATCAATAAATCAAATCACATTTGAAACTGAGCTATTATAAATGACTTTGATCCTCTGAAAGTCTTTTGACAAAGAATTTCAAACATTACAAAAACTAATTATTGCAACTGAATAATGTATTTCTGAATTTGTTAGAGTAATTTCTTAAGATAAATCTTAAAATCTTCTTTATTTTGAAGAATTATTGTATTTGTGACAGTATATTTTACTCAAGAATAGTATCCACAGTTTTAGATATGAAAAGACTGCATCTCTCTAGCTATTTTCTAAAACAATGTTCTCTCCTATGAGAAATTCAGTCCACATCTGATCTGAAGAGAACAGAAATAGCATGCTTATATTACTGGTCTTTGGATATTGTCTGACATATAGAGATGCAGAGAAAAGGGTTTTTTTAAATAAAAAACCACAGAGACGTGAAGACCCTTATTTATGCATGACTTGTATAGCTGTCACTCTCTATTTTGTAATTAGCTTAAATTATAAAGAAGGTTTCAAAACCAGACAAAAAAGAGAATAATGAGATGATTTAAAAATATCTAAAAGCATTATTCCCTTGTCTGGTCAAACCTAGGTGCTACCAGTTTCTGTGTGAAAAGAACAAGTAAGTTGATAACCTTAGCAATGAGTGGTTAGCATATCTGCATTTCCATAAAGTTTTTCACTGGTCTCAGTACTCTGTTAGCAACTTGTTTCTCCTTCTTTCTTTCCTTCTGTCCTGTAATTTTTTATTAAGTTCTCTGTACTTTGAAGTTACGGCATGAAAAAAATTTGGTTGTACTTTCTCCAATCTTGTGGGTCTCAGTCAACGTGAGCAGTGATCCAGGTCTTGCTACCTACCTGCAGGGGCAATAGATTGGCCTGGAAGAGAAGAGTCATACTTCTGTAGCCCAGGACTCCTCATCACAGTGTGCTCTGGTGGCATCTTTCATGCCAGGCATTACATGTTACAGCAGAAGCTCCAGAACCAGTTTCTGGAGCCACAAGAACCTGCCTTTTTAAAATGGGACTCCAGGCTCATCTTCCCCACTTCTCCCACTTTTTCATTGCAGGTTTCACCTATCCAATCTGAGAATCCAACCCCAGGTTGACCACCTCCTACTATAAACATTCAACTTCTGCCTTGAAGCCTGGAGCCCACTAAGCCTTCCTCACCCACTTACATGTTCTGCCTCAGATGGTGCCATGTGTGGAGGAAGAAATGCAGACATCAGATCGGGTTATGTCAGTCACCACCGACTGAAACCTCACGCATCCACAAGGCATGCCCCACCATGGCCAGGTAAGCTCTGCAGCAACATGTTGGGAAAAAGTGTATTAAGAGTTCTAGAGATGCTTTTCTTTACATTCTAGGCCTTACCTTACTGGATATCTTACCTGATATTAGCCATGTGTGGTCTTAGTCTTAAAGGGACTCAAATCTTCTCTATGCACAGCAGAAACAAAAGCTAAGCAGGTTAGTACTGAGAAGCCTTAGGCACTCTCTCCATGTCCAACAGCACAAATCTAAAAAAAAAAACCGCAAAACTAGGAGAAGCTGAAGCATTTTGACTGTGCCTTGGTAGTTTAGCAGGGGTGTTGAGGGTTTAAGGTTTGCTTCTCTACTGTAAGTGCTGATGATACAGGAAGTCTCTTAAAAGTGAGTTTTTCTTGGGTTGTATCAATTTGTCAGAAGTCAGTGGGCACAATATTATTTCTTTTTTCCTCCAACTTGTTCAGAAGTGTCACATTTGAGAGTGATATCTGAAAATGCTCTTGTGGTGCCAGGAGACATTTTTATTTCTAATTCTGTGATAACATTTCTGGAAATAAATTCTGCCAAAGGCAGTAATTAAAGAGACCTTCCAACTGTGCCTTAGGCTGCCCTTTCATGTTTATTTTCTGCACAGGCAACAAAACCGGTCATGACAGTAAAATATTCTGCTGGCATATCTTGGAGACATATGTTCACCAAAAAAGCCTTGCTCAGTTTCTAGACTCCCAGCTCAAATAATTAGCAATATTTGCTAGTATGCTAGAAAGATCTGAAACTTATCATTCCAGTTCAGATGTTTAAGTGTATGTTACACAAGAATATGCCATACATCCAAGCTTACTACAAGACATTCCCATGGAATACCTTGTTTTCCCTGTCTCTGGCAAATCAGTACAGCTGTCTTCACTGGCTAAGATGACATTTTAAAGAAGTTTCTAAGCTTCAAGAGTGGGAGCAAGTGTGGTACCTTTTCTGCACTCGCTCAAGAAACAGACATCTGCTTCCCACTGAACACCCTTGAACTATAATCAGCCTTACCTTTCCCACCTCATATCCTCTCATTGGTACTCCCCTTTCTAACATCTTCCCTTGATTCTCTTAATGTGGCCTAATAGTGACTCTGAACCCAAACAGAGCACTTGTTAAGATATCCTTATTTTAATGGAATGCCATGTCATGCCCTATATGACAAACAAACAAACAAAATAATAATCATTACAAAAACTCAACTCATAATTTTTTTTAATACTGGGTGTGAAGTCTGGGCTAGAATATAATTATTCCCATTTTAAACAGGAATTTTGCAAAATAAAGTTTTCCACACTTCCTAATATTCCTTCTACACCTTGCCAATGTGACAGGACAGTCCCACAGAGTCCAGCTCTTCGTGTACATCCTTTCAGTTCTCTTGTAAACTTTTAAAGAAATCTGAAATGTTATCAGTAGAATAAATGTTATTTGGTCTACACTTCAAACAATGATCACTGCAAGGAATAATTCAGAATATTTTTTTGAGGAGAGCAAACACAACAGGCAATGTCTTGTTTAACTGAACAACTCAAAACCAGATTGTGTAGGTTCAGGCTAAAATTTGAAAAGTATTATGTAAAGATGAGAACAAAATTCTGAGGGCTGAAGTAATCTCTTAACAGACTCTAATTGAAGTGAAGTAGGGAAACAAGTTCAAAGCTGAGAGTTTTTAAATAATCAGAAACACAGGTTATTTGCATAACATTTGAGTGATTTTTTAAAAAATGGAACAGAAACGACGGTATCTAAAAGATGGTGTGTGCTGCAAGGTCAGCATTGATAGCAACCATTTTAAAGCTATTTAAATCAATTAGCATGACTTGGAACAGACTTACAGAAAAAATTAGTAATATAGTTTCATCTTTATAACACAGGGAAAAATGACTAATGAGGTGTCTGTGACATACAGTGGCCTCAGTATGGGGGATTTATGTAATGAATTTTAATTTTAAAAATTGGTTTAAAAAAATTCTGTAGTTTTACTCTTCCTTCTGAAAGGACAGATATCCTTAAATAAAAAAAAAGAAAAAAAGGAAAAAAAAAGAGGTGGTAGGATCATAGGAAAATTCAGTCTGGAAAATAACCCACAAAGTCATCTAGTTGAACATCCAGCTCAAAGAAGGGTCACTTATATATAGTTGGACTTGATGATCCTTGTGGGTCCCTTACAACTCACAACATTCTATGTCTCTATGAGGGCAGGTTAGGTTGCTTGAGGCACTATCCAGTTTGGCCTTGAAAATCTCCAAAGATGGAGATGGCACAAGCTCTCTGGGCAACCTGTTCTACTACACAGATGTCCTTATAGTGAAAAAAATTCACCTTATAGCCAGTCTTAATCTCTTCTGAATCACAGAATCACAGAATGTTGGGGATTGGAAGGGACCTCGAAAGATCATCCAGTCCAATCCCCCTGCCGGAGCAGGAAACTAAACGAAATTACACAGGAAGGTGTCCAGGCGGGTCTTGAATGTCTCCAGAGAAGGAGACTCCACAACCTCCCTGGGCAGCCTGTTCCAGGGTTCCGTCACCATCATCGTAAAGTAGTTTTTTCTCAAGTTTAA
>NW_010290324.1:0-17416 GCF_000700745.2 Antrostomus carolinensis | reverse complement strand
ATGTTTTTGTCACCATTTTATAAAGGTGCCAGACTGTCTGGGGAGTACCTCTGTGGCAAGTGCAACAGAATCCCTTGCAAGTGGTTACACATGATATCTCCTATATTTTTTTTCAGCTGGCTTCACAGAAACAAAGAATAGGAGAGTGCCTTAATTATTTTTCATGAACAGGACTTTTAATCTCATGGCAGATAGTTATTTTGCAGGGCATTTTTTTTTTTTTCTCTTCTTTAACATACTTGTACAAATAACTAAGAACTTGTTTACAAGCACTTACTGCTTTCTCCCAGTAGAGTGTATACTGGAAAGTAGAGAAGAATATTATTCAGTGCTGCATTTTGTCATGTGCCGTTCTATATTTGGTTAGAACATCTCTTGCTATGTTGAGAATTGACTAAAAAGATAAGAATGGTAAATTAACACTATGGTTGTAAAATATTTTAAAGTTAGGAAATTTCAGAGTTAAGTCTACCTATCAAATTGAAATTGTTATCTTTCACATATGTGCAATTTTTAAATACATGATCACAAACCATTTTTTTGCCCACATACAACTAAGTCTCTAAATTTTCAGGATTTGACCATCAATACAATTCAGATCAGTATCATCGACTCCAAGATTAACAGCATTTTAAATATATACTATCTCTTCTATTGTCTAGGATGGTTGGAGTACAGCATAGCATGGTTATACCTTCCCACCTATGTGAGCTGAAAGAAACTGCAAGTGGTGAGGTAGAATAGCTACCTGCTCCTTTAAGGACTTCTGTTATTGCATGCACGTTTCTTAAACCCACTTTTAGCTTTTTCATGGCCATAATAATTGCAAGATTGGATCCATTGGGCCAGGACCAATTGCATGATTTTTAATAAGTTAAGTTTAAGCTGTAGATGCACTTCAGCTGGGCTGCTGGTCCCATCACCTTATTAGAGGGAGAAGCCACAATTCCCTCATGATGATTCTTGGGAGCCTCTGTGGCTCCTACCTCAACAAAACACCTTGTATCTCTGCCATTGCCTGGATTCACATCTCTTACTTCCTCTGGGACAGCAGACTGAGGGGCCTTGCTAATGCAGCAACCATCAAACCTGGTGTACTACCCCCAGGCTCTGCTTCATTGTGCCTGGCTTCCTCCCCTCCTCCCTTCAAAACTAGTTAAAAGCCCTATCAATGATTCCTGCTAACTCCTGAGCCAGGGTCCTTTTCCCCCTACGAGACAAGTGGCCTCTGCCAGAGACCAGCAGGCCAGGTGTCTTGTAAACCCACTTGTGCTCAAAGAACCCAAAATGATGCTGGTGACACCAGTCTCTAAGACAAGCATTGATTAGCTAGCTCTTCCCATTTCCTCCTTCATTATGCCCTGTGACTGGAAGGATAGAGGAGAACACTACCTGTGCTCCTGATCCCTTAACTATTTGTCCTAAGGCCCTATAGTCTCTCTTGACTGCCCTCAGGCTTCTTGTTGCTCTTCATTGCTCCCCACCTGAAATATCAATAGTGAATAATAATCTGATGGTTTAACAAGGGTGAGGAGCTTTCTCTTGATGTCCTTAACCTGGGTTGCAGGTAGGCAGCAGACTTCCCCAAGAAGTGAGTCTGGTCTGCATATTGGGTCTTCTGTTCCCTTGAGAATGGAGTCTCCTATGACAACAACCCATCTCTTTTTCTTGGTGGCTGAAGTTTGGATACAGGTTATGGGCCAACTTGCCTTTGATGACACCTCCATCAATACTCTCATCACTTTCTGGCTCCACTTGCAAAGCCCCATACCTGTTCTTCAAGGGCACCTGAGAAGGTGGGGTAGTCACAGAAGGGGGGATGTGCCTGCTGTGCTGGGCAGGAACTTGCTGCCATTACCCCTTGTCTTTTGAGTCTCCACATTCAGCCAAGTGGACTGGGGGTCTTCTGCCTCAGGTGATCTGTCAGCCTGTCTTAGGGAGGTCAATCTCTTTCCTTCTCGCATTCCCTGATACTCCTCAGCCTGCTGACCTCCTCCTGGAGCTCAGTCACTAAGCGGAGGAGTTCTACCTGCTCACACCTCCTGCAGCTTTCCTCACTGTTGCTGTCACACCGTGCAGTGAGGGCAGGGCACGCTCAACAGCCAGACAGCTGGGTGGCAGCACATTCTCAGTGTCGCTTTGTCTGGGAGGCTGCATCAGCTCTGTTAGCTGCAGCCCTCTGAGCTCGGAGGTGAGTGCCCACCATTGTGGCTGGGGCCTCAAGGGCTTACCTGACTTGTGGAGCTCTGGGCAGACTGCAGCGCGCTGCCCATGTGAACTGCTGCACAAATTGTGTGCCACACTCTAGCTGACGTGCCAAGCTGTTTGCCTGCTCTGGTTGCTGGTGCTCCCTGGGGCAGCCCTTCGTGGAGGTGGGCATGGAGACTGTGGCGTCTTTACAGCTCGTTTAGATCTGCCCACTGGTGCTGGCTCCGCCCTGCTGCCTCAGCAGCCCGCCCGCAAGCTGCAGATCCCCTGCACAGGGTAGCCACTTTCCTGGTTCAGAAAAGTCCCAAAAGAGCCCCAAAAAGAGCCCTTGCCGGTCGTTTTTTGTCTCAAGTCTCATCTCCAGCACAGATTTACCTACACTGGAGTGAGTGTCCTGGCCTGTATCAGGAAGAGTGTGGCCAGCAGGACTACAGTAGTGATCCTCCCCCTGTACTTGGCACTGGTGTGGACGCACCTCGAGTGCTGTGTTCAGTTTTGGGCCCTTCACTACAAGAAGGACATGGAGGTGCTAGAGCATGTCCAAAGTAGGGCAATAAAGCCAGTGAAGGGGCTGGAGCACATGTGATGAGGAGCAGCTGAGGGAGCTGGGGTTGTTCTGCCAGTATAAAAGGAGAATCAGGGGAGACCTTCTCACTCTCTACAACTACCTGAAAGGAGGGTATAGAGAGGTGGGGGGTGGTCTCTTCTCCCAAGTAAATGGCCTTAAGTTGTGGTAAGAAAAGTTTAGATTGGATATTAGGAAGAATTTCTTTACTGAAAGAAACACCAGAACAGGCTGCCCAGAGCAGTGGTGGAGTCCACACTTGTCAGTGTTAGGTTAATGATTGGACTTGATGATCTTATAGGTCTTTTCCAATCTAGGCAATTCTGTGCTTCTGTGATTCTGTAATAAAATGCTGCCCATTGAACATTAATAAGTAAAATTAACACATAGAGCGTGCCATTTACAGTGTGTTGAATGATAAAGCATTCATTAAAATTAGAAGAAAATTATGAAGCTGGTGAAGGATTTGGCAATACCTGAGGACTGAGCAAGAAAGCAACACGATCCCATGCTATATGGCTACCAAAAGTCTTGTATACGGCTTTTTCTTTCTTCAGCACAGCATTT
Organism: Antrostomus carolinensis; assembly: GCF_000700745.2. Lineage (NCBI taxonomy): Eukaryota > Metazoa > Chordata > Aves > Caprimulgiformes > Caprimulgidae > Antrostomus > Antrostomus carolinensis. Next base: position 14,076 of record NW_010290324.1, on the reverse strand, counting down.
TGCCTAAGTGGATTCTCAGGGCAGTGTAAAGGCATTCAGGGCCTCTGTGTGTTTAATAGTCTGCCTTCAGTCAATCTGCTGTCCATTACATACTACATGGTTTCTGTATGTAGAGTCAAAGGACCTAAATGTTCACCCTATGGCTGGCATACATAGGAAGCAGTGAAACAGCTCTATAACATGTGTATAGTTTCTTTCTCAGTAACCAGGTCATGCACGATGCTGTGCTGGACTGTGTAGAACTCTTTAGCATAGGGGTAGGGACATAGCCAAAGGGTAGCTAAGGTACTACATTTCTACCCATACACTAGAGGTGGGAAATCTGAAATCTGATGGATTTCTGCACAGACAATGAAGACAAGAGGGTGGGGTGGCATCACACCAGGGCCACATAAACATGTCAGAATACAGAAGATGCTGACTGAAGCAGAATGGGATTTGCAGGGACCTACTGCAGTTGACTGAACCACACTGGGATTGCCTTCTGATTCCTCGTTATTCCAGGAAACTCACTAGGCTCACTAGGGTCCTGCCACCTGCTTCTCAGTGCCAGAGGTCAACACTAGGGAGAGGGAAGAGCCTTTTCTTTTGTCAGCTTAGGTTTTCACCCTGGATGGAAAAGCTTAAACCTACCCTGTAAGAAACACACATAGGCAGACATATATCTGTAAAACCCTGAAGAGAAATGTTTTCACTACCCACAATGCCCCAGGCCGAGCCAATGCTACTCTATCATATCAGATCCTAAATTTGAGCTCCTCAGGAGTAAAAAGTCTGCATAATATATTTTAAATGGGATGCTAACATAACAGAACAGCTTTCTGTTCCTCTGCATAATATATTTTAAATGGGATGCTAACACCTTTCTGTTCCCGATAGCAGTCCCTGAGAATTCTGTGATGAAGTTTATTTTCACTAATATTGCAGAGAAACATGATTTTATTTTTGTTTTTTCCATCATGTTATTGAAGGTTGTAAAATATAGTAAAATAATGCACACCTGATATAATACAAGAGTCATCTTTACTACACTTCATTATTGTGTAAACACATGAACAAGTGCATGCACATACATATATTTACACATACCCACTGACTTTTCACTTCAGGGGTTGCATTTTCAAACTCTGTTTTCCGTTTTCTCTCCCCTTCCCTGATAGAATTGAAACTTCAAGTCTGCCTGTGGTTTTTTGTCTGCCCAGTAAGCAGTGATCCTTCTACAAAGCCCCACTGATTTCACATGAAGGCAGCAGCCCACCTGTGTGTCACCACTTATACATTATTTAAGACCTTCAATGTGTAAATGATGGCATAATCAGGCATTAAGCAGCATGAACTACTTAAACTGTCTGGGAGATAAAAGTTGCTCCCTTCTCATTCACCGTACAAGTACAAATATAGAGCCCTGTTTTAACATTAGCGTGCAGATTAGTCTTTGTTTCTGGAAAGTGAAAAAAAAAAAATCTTGCTCTGCTGAAAAACAAGAAAGCAAAGAAATAAATAAAAATCAGGTGGGAGGCCTTCATTAAAGAAAGACACTACAATTAATTAACTATCAAAAAGGGAGTTGCTGCCAGCCAAGTTTTTAACATGCAATTTTCTAGTATGTGAATACGTGATAAGATCCTTTCTTTGTGAATCAGAAACTGAATGTTTAGTGGTGACAAACATCAGCTTCCCAGACAATAAGCAGCATGTGGTTTCACAAGATGGGGTCACACCAGCTTCTAGTAACTGGACATCAATTATTTTCCTTGGAAACAATGGCTACTGGCAGCTTAAACTCCCAGGTTTTTGTGAAAATATAGTAAGTTACCTTGTGAAGATGGCAATGATATTGCCTATTGCTACTGTAGATAATATGTCTGTCTCAAGCAATGGAAACATACTTCTTTTTATCTGCTGCCTGTCTAACCTTTTTTAGTTTGATCGACGATGTTGTGTGAGTGAAGGTGCTAGGATTACTGAATTTTTCCTGATTAATGGTGATATCAGCAGCAGCAATTTTTTAGGCTTAAAGTATTGGTTAGTACTTGGTGCTGAAAGGAAGTACATTGCAGAGGTAGAACCACAGAATGCAAATCTGACTCAGGTAAGCCTGAGATTTATTGGGATTTCTAAAACATGTAAGATATGGAGATACTATGTATGGGGTGAATCCAGAGGAGAAAAGAAAAAAGCTTTAAAGCCAGTTTCAAATGCTTTTCTATATCTATTTGTTATTTCTCTAGTCTAAAAATTATTTTAGCTGCCTAGCCATTATTTTTCAAATCTTATGTTTATGAAGATGCTGGAATGTTTCCATTTCATTTCTTAATTATTTCCACCATGAAAGATATATTTATATACTGTAATCATTCTAGTTAATGAAAACTTCTGGTGACTAAAATATTGAGAGAAGAACCTGCTCTGGACCTTAGGTAATCTAAGTTAAATTTTAATTTCAAATGTAAAATTATTCCAATATTGAAATGTCAGTGGGAAGTAAGCTTCTAAATAGCTACTAAAAATCACCTAGCTTCTTATCTCTACCTTGGATAGAAAGCTGTTAAATGTTGGTAATGCATTTTCCAGCACCCTTTGTGTGCTCAGACAGTAAAATCTTTAGAGTACTGTTTGTCTTTTCCCCATATGTATATACAAGAGAAGGGAATCTTGCATCTCACCTGGGGTAAGGTAGCAAATATGAGGAAAAAAGGGAACAGGGTAGCAGGTTAGGTTTGGTCTGTTTCTTCAATTCACAACCAGCCCCAGTACAATCACAAGACTTACAGTGACATAAAACTGGTAAAAGAAGAGAATTAATCCAGCTGATAAATTCAAGATTGTGTCTTCCATGTTGTTTTCAGAGGAGCTTTCAGAATGAGCACAACAGGCTTTGAAAGCTGCCTTGGAAAAGACAGTGGTAAAACAGATGTTGAACCACAATATAATTTGAATTTATTGCTCTTTTGATAAGAGCAGCATTTCTGGAGCATACTCATGTACAATAAGCACACATATCTCTTTTTCCATTAATGCAAGTTACCTCCAGGGAAGAAAACTTTTCCAATCATAATTGGGCTTGTTTTCAATAAACTTTTCTGCTAGATAGAAGCTTATATTTAACATTCTTTTATATTTGTGGTCAGTTTTTAATGGATTGTGTCTATGCTTTCTCTTACTCCTTTCAGAGATGTTAAATTGAGGAATAACTATTGGGGGAAATATTTAGTATTTTTCTTTTGTAAATCCATTAATATTCCTCACCACCAATGTGTCTATGTTAATATAATTTTCAGTAGGTTCATAATATGGGTAATCCCAGCATCTCCTAATCACTTTCTGTTGCCTGGAATTTACATATTTTGCAACTGAACTGGAGATATGTGCTGCTGTGCTTCAGGTGAATATAAATCCTGTGGAGTGTTTTTTTTGTGGGGTTTTGTTGTTGTTGTTTGGTTTGTTTTTTTATTATTTTTTTTTTTACTAAAAGTCCAGTGAGTTACTATGTGCTTTCTGCTTTGCTTGAAGCAAGCATTTGTAATGCCTGGATAAATATAGACAGGAACAGCATCATTTTTTCTGCAGACCAGGCATATTAACTATAATGCAGTGAGCACAGAGATTTCTGTATTTTCAGGTCAGTGTTCTCCATATTTGAGGGAAAGTTTTCCATTCTCTTGTAGGCTGTAGTGTAGATATCTCTGCTATCACAATAGAATTATGGTGACATTTTCATAGTGAACAAACAGAGTGAATTAAATTGGTGGTCTTTGGATCAATGGACTATGCTTGGCAAAGATTTGGCTGCAATATCACTAAGCAGTGAAACTTTTACAAGCCTGTGAAGAATATTTGCAAAAAAGGAAACTATTCTGGTGCTTTAGTTGGTTTGTGTGTGTATGAGTTAACCATGGAAGGACACTAAGTAACATTAATGAGCAATTGCTGAGCAGTGATGAACAGAACAAGGGAAATGGTGGGAAAAACCCTTCTTATTTCCCACCAGTCCCAGGATCAGGCCTGAATTTAGGGAATACTACAAACACTGGTGTTGGGACACAGTATTGGATCATATTAAATGCTTGCTTAGAAGTAATTTAAAAGATACAATGAAAAAAAATGAAATTATTAAATTTGTTAAACTTCATATCATCATCAAATATGTCATTTACTATGTTAATTTCATTATAATCTCTATGTTATCAGGACAGTACTTCTTTAAGAAAACAGGGAAAAAGGAGATTTAAGCACTTGTATTTACATGCTTCAGATGTTAGCCTTAATGGAGCTAGAAATAAACATTGTTTTATTTTTTTCTTCCATTGGAAATGCATGTTAGTTTGCCAAATTCAGTACACCTAAACTTCTACTTACAGCTTGCAAAATAAATTTTTTTTTTCATGTGGAGCCCAACCTTCAGAACTCCTATAAGAAGGGATCTTTTCCTTCTCCTTCCCTTTCAAGGAGCATTGAACGAGCTTCCAGGTAAAAGTCATTTTGTTTTACAAGCTGACACTTTTTTATTCTCTATTAATTCTAATAATGTCTTAGAAACATGAAAAGATTGATTTTTGTCCTTTTATATGTAATATTTATAAATTCTCATTTTTTTTAATCTTGTTCTCCTGCCTGATATCATTACTAGAATCCTTTGATAAAAGTACACATTTATTAAGCTCTCTCTCAAATTCTAAGGAATGCTTTGTCTGTTTGAATTTGCCCTGCATCCAAACAGGGCAGCAAACAAAATAACTTGAAAAACTTTACAGTTTACACGGATTTTTCCAAATTCATGGCAAACAACTTTCAAACCACTTTAAAAAAAAAAAAAGTCAAGAACAAATATGCAGTTATCCTAGATCTCTAAATTACACACACAAATTTAAGATACACATGTGCTCACTAAGTCAAACTATTTATAGGTAAAAAATAGGCCTTTAAGGCCACAAGTAAACCAACTAACCAACTGAATCACCTGCTCTCTATTTTGCACTCATAAATGAATAACCAGAACACGGAAAATCTTCTTACCTAAATACTTCTCTAAACATTATAGTACTTCACTACTTAAGACTTAAAATATGTGGGCTTTTTCTAGCTATAAACAATAATAACACAGTAGCAATAGATGTTAAACTTCAAAAGTACTCATAAAAACTATCACAGGATAAAATTCTGAAATGGCCAACATGTAAAGGTAAATGTCAAAAAGAAGAAAAATGTTTTTCCATTATCCTATAAAGTTGAAGCCTTTTGTTTCTCTTTTTTTTTTTTTTTTTTTTTTTTTTTTCCCCCACAATAGCTTCCCACAAGAATATATAAATTCTCTTCTCAAGGGCATATGACTTGTAGCATAAAGAACCATAAGTAAGTAAGTCTGGGTTAGGAAAGCCTATTGTCTACTTTATGACAGTAGCTGATAGCAGTCCTCAAGCAAAGAATATAAATTATACAGTAATGCTTACCCATCTTCCAGCACTCTGTGTCTTAGAAGCTTCTTAAGTTATAGATATTATGTTTTTGTTTAAAACTTTAAATAATTTTTACTTCATTCATGCATTTAATTGTTTTTTGTATCTATTTATAATTTGATATTAACTACTTCCTTTTGCTACAAGGCTCTTCCACAATCTATCTGCAGCGTGAACAAGTACTTTCTTTTGTTTTAAATTTCCACATAATGATTTCTTTGCATTAATTTTAGTGCTTTCATTGTCAGAAATATTGTGTAATCACTCCGTTTCTGCATACCTCACATGATTATATAGCTGCTTCACCTTTGCAGTTTCTTTTGAAAGTTGAAGTCTGTTTTTCTACATCCTATTCCCACCTGATCTTTACTCATGAAAAGGCAACTATTTCTTCCATAAGCTTTTTTAAGTGGTGGGGAGAGAGCTTTTTTAAGTGGTGGGGAGAGAGCTTTTTTAAGCTCTCACTACTCAGCACTCAAGATGCAGACACACTGTAAACTTATACAGTTGCGTAATCATGCATAGTGTTTAATTCTCTATTCTTTTCTGAAGAATTCCTGTGTTTTGACTTTTTTTTTTTTTTTGTATTAACATTGTTCACAATGACTCTCAAATCTCTTTCCTGTGTAAAGTAGGTAGCTTAGAGCATGCTACCCAGCGCATATGTTTAGGGCTGCTTTTCGTCATATATGTTACTTCAGATTTATCATTCTTGCATATCATCTGCCACTTTATCGCTTAGACTCTTGTTACCGTGATATTCTCTGTGGCTCTTTAAATCCAGCTGTTTTTATTATCCTCAGTAATTTTTAATCACCAGGAAACTTTGTCATCTCACTAATTACCTGCTTCTACATATTATTTTTCAATATGGTGAACAGCTAAAGTCCAAGCACAAATCCCTGGGGGATGTGCTTAAAAAGTGGTCATTTATTTACCTCATTCTTCCCAAGTCCTTTAGCTGACTACTAATCACAAAATCTTAAGAATGTCTGTTGAGCGATCTTGCCCAAAGTATTTCAGTGTTAACATATGATGTACTTTTAAATATCAAACTAAAATTCATATTGAGTGAAAATAACTGATGATGGTAGTATATGACAATGGGAAATTATTAATATTGCTGCCTACCTAAAATCTAAATATTTCTAAAAGGACACAATAAGTAAACAATATTTTTTCTTAGCCTATGAGCTTTGATGAGATGTTGTACTCCTGAGTGCCTGTGTCCTTGATAATACTTTAGCCAGGAAAACAAACTCACTTCTTTATAAGGGAAAGGTTGAAGTCTCAATATTTTTGTTGTTTTTTGTTTGCTTGTTCTGTTGTTCTTTGTTTTGTTGTCCTTTACACTTTTCTCTGATCTGGCATTGACCCATTTACAGAAACAAAAATCCTGTTTGAAATGCAGAATCCAGAAGGATGACAGAATTATTGTTCTGGATTTAGGCATCTTTATAGTGATGCTGCTTGCAGGACTCACACAGAAGTGGCTCTACTGTCCTTTGAACCCCCCAACAATAACAATATGTGGTTCTTGTTATAGGGCAATCATGGTTAATCTTCTATACAGCACAAGTGGTCTTATTCTTTCATATTGCCTCTGTTCATTACTTATTGCTTGCGTGTTTTTATCTGCATTCTAATTTCTGTTTAATAAGAAAGGTTCTCCCATTTCCCCTAAAGGCATTTAATTGAAGTGAAGGTGACCAGCAGGTGGTTTGCATAAAATTTCATTAGCCTTTTAGATTGTTTTTGACACCTTTATGAAAGAATGCTTCATTACCATGCAAATGGTCATTTGCCCTGTTTCCAACCTAATCACCATATAACATAACATACATATCACGATGTTATATTCTCTAAGATTTATATGATTAATTCAGCTAATTTCAGAGTTATAATGACACACTTAAATAACAGCAGAATGTCTCATACAAGCCATATCATATTATGCAATGAAGGGTATCCGGTACTATTCAGATAAGAGAAGAACCAAAGAAAATGTGTTTCTTTGATGCTCTTATCCCTTGAGATAAAGAAAATGATTATTTCTTTCCAGCTTTGAGATGACACTAAGGCAACTCAGTATAAGAACTGGTATTAACTTTCATTTCTTTGGTTATCTCTCATGAATAAGAATAAATGAAGGTCTTTTTCCTTATAAGTTTGTAACCCAATAATACTTGTAATTTTGAAGAAGTACAATTTTCAAATATTTTAAAATAAGTAAAAAAAAAAAAATCCAATTTTTAAAATATTGTGTTCTTTTCATATTTTTGACTTGCTTAAATATTAGATTTTTGTCTTTATTTTTACTGTTATTTCTAGCTTGCACATTAAGCAATAGAAAATTTCCATGTCAGTGTCCACAGATGAGTTACTTATTTTCAGTGCTTGATAGTTTGCACCTTCTCATTTAGCAATTTTTCTGAATGCTGCTCAAAACAGAACAGATTTTTATTTTTTTTACCATAGGCAATTATTTGTCTTTATGTTTTTTATTCTCACATATAACATGCATGCATTTTAATGTTAACATTTATGTTAACAGTTCAAGAGCTATCTTTCAACACTAAAAATGATAGAGCTTTGAAATCCTGCCACCTGTATGCCTGTCTGAAATGTGTGTCACTGGTATATATAATTTCAAGGACAATATGAAGTTTCTGTAAAGGACTGGAACCTCTAGCATAAATTTACAATTGGGGGTGCGACTGATATATCTACTTTTAGCTGGTCTGCCTGCCACAGTGAAGTGCCATCCATGTACTGGCCTGGTAGAGGTGAAGGTTCTGATGGAGAAAAAGGTCATGGCACTTGACAGTGCCAAAAGGATTTCAGTGATGTGATTGTCACAGACCCTGAGATTATCCCCTGTAGGACTGTGATTTTAGGCCTTCCCATAGATCCTTCCTTGAGGTCACTGCCTATCTGCACTTTACCATCTTGGTTCCCCTTGAGGTCCCTGCCTCTCTGCAGGACCCAACAGGTACACAGTCACCACATGCATAAACTCATTTCTTCCTGTTCTCCAATACCTGTCCTGATTTAAAAAATCATATTAGGATTCTATTCATGCTCTCTATGTATAGCCGGAGCTCTCGTAATCATAGATAATGATGTTATTAAAGCAGCATCCTCAGGAAGGGACTGTGTAAAAATGGGAATGCTCTAAAAAGTGTTACACAGCAGATTAGATAACTATGACTTTCATCTTTTGCCTATCATCAGAATAGGATGATGATGAAGACCACATACACAGAGTGTTTCTCTGAGGTCTGAGAACCAAGTTAAATTAATATATTTCTTCATGATTCTTACATTTTTTCTTTCCTTTTCAGCTCTATCGGTGTAAAGTGAAACTCACAGCCTTCTTTGGAAAGGAGACTCTTGTCAGACTCACAACTATGCATATCCTGGCCCCTGCTTGGTGGCCTAGAAGGGGTTGAAATGAGAGTAGCAGACTACTAGCATGTAACTAATTGCCAAATTTCAGTGACAGCAACACTGTAAATGATATTCAATTAGCTAGCTGACAATGTTCCTGTCATAACAATGGCTGCTGCTACTACTGCTACTACAGACAATTTCTGACTTCAACTAGCAGTGTCATCTTTTCTGAAATTCATAAGTTGTTATGATAAGAAATGAAACTATGTGACTTAAAGGACCATGTCTTATTCTGACATATGAGTTACTCAATTAGTGCCATAAATCTTACTGCAAATCATGGAAAACAAGCCTTGAAAGCAGTATCGGGAAAAGGTTTAGGCTTCTGAGTCATTTAGCAGCTTAAAAAAAATGCATCGAATCTCAAGACTTTTAAAATTAAGTTTTAGTATTTATGCCTTTGAGTTGTTTACTTACTGTAATAGTGAAGACTTGTTAGTCAGTGTGGAATAATTAATGTAAATCTCAGGAATACAAAAAATGACCTGTTCCACAAGAACTTTGCAAATCTTTATCTTTTTTTTCATAATTTATCAAATAGACCCTCAAACTTTTATTTTTTATTTTTTTTTTTCCCCTGAAAAATCTCAACATTGGAATGACTGTAGTCAAGAATTTCAAAATTCCTCAGTCTGCATCATAAACCTCCAGCTACTGACCTTCTGTTCTTTTACAGGGAAAGAAAATAGTTTAAAGCATTTCCGCTGACCCAATGGGTAATACAGAATAGGAAGCATAGAGTGATTTTTCTTATAAACTAATCTTAGGTGATTTCAAATTGCTATACATCATAACCCAGTCTTTAAGTTCCATGAAAAGATGCATGGACAATCACTGACAATCTCTCAACATCTGTTTTGCATTTCAACATCTTTGCTTTTTGCATAGTACTAAGGTATGCTATAACGCTGGGTGGTTTTTAGTAAAAGCCATTGTTTGGCATATTTCCATTATTTTGTTATTCTACTATGATTTGTGTTGTGTGTAATAGTATGATATACAAAGTGTATGGTGGACTGTGTTAAATGCATGGTAAAATTTGTACAGTGCAGTTATACAATACATAGAAAATAAAAGCATGTGAAAGAGTGAATCGGTATTACAAACCAACTGCGGAAGATAAAAAGCTGACTGGAGCACTTGTATAACAATTCAAGTGCCAATGGAAGTCTAAAGTCAAGCCTCTGTTGTAAGTACTAGTTGATCCTGGTAGTAACCACAGCATGGTAATTAATGAGTGCAATATTGTTCCCTCACAACCTGTTTCTCCAGACTCAGCTTTCTTGCCTCAGTCTTGCCAGGGTATATGGTATGAACCAATACTGCTCCTGGAATCAAACCATCAGGATAAGCATACAAGTATGAATACAAGGTTAAATTTTATCATTTTCCCTAATGTTTACTTAAAACTCTCAGTTTTCACAAGTATTCATTCCAACAAATTCATTATTTAGAATGGCAGCAGAGATACAAATGAGGCTAATGTGCAGCTACAGTGACTGATTTCAAGATGTAAATTAGTATTTGCAGATTTTTTGACAGTAGGAGTCAATCTGTTTCACCTAAATGTTAAGAACAATGTAAATAACATTTATATAACTTATTCATATAATTCTCCTGATTTTCCTTCAGAAGCATCATGAGATATAGATGATGTAGACTGTTTTCACTCTAACTTCCCTCTACTTGAGGACCTTGAATAATATAGCATTCCCACAGTTGAGAACATTAAAAAAAAAGTGTTTCATATGTGCCTAACTAATCTGGAAAATCCGAGGTCCCACCTCCCTTCAGAACCAACATAAAGCATCTTAAGAATGTGTGTGAGGGACAAATCCCTCAGTACTGTCCTTCTATATCAGAGGATTCTAATAAGTTCACAGAATCACAGAATCACAGAATGTTAGGGATTAGAAGGGACCTCAAAAGATGATCTAGTCCAGTATCATTAGTTACAATTTGACCTTAAACTTTTCCAGGATGATTGCAGCTGTGGACAAATGCTGCAGTGTAGCTTTTGATATCTTTCTGTGTTATGATTAACTTAATACATTAATTAATTAAGTATTTTCATATTTATAATTGAGTGGTTATACATGAGTAATTATCACATTACTACTTAAGTTCTATGAATATCTTCCTTCACTGAAGATATTTTGTCCTTTCTTTTCAAATCTACTGTGTTTATATGTAACATTATTCAGCAAATACAATGAATACATAAATATTACATGTATGAATTTATTAATATTATTAAGGTTTGTTAAATAAATATTTATGTTCTAAGAAACCTTAATTTAAATGTAATTTTATTTTATATGTTTAAATTTATCTCTACTGAATGATGCTGAGTAGCCATTATAGCCTGACAAATAACAGACAACAGTAATCATGGCTGATGACAGAATCCCACTTAATTCTAAATTTCTTTAAGATTTACAGAAAAAGTTGCAACTTCAGAAGAAAATGACTAAACTTATAAAATCTATGATGCTCACATTTTCCATCACAACAGTATCTTAATCTATCCTGTATTTCCTCGGCTGCATTTGTCTTTTGAAAGGTTTCAGATTCACATTTGGTGACATGGCTGCATAACCTAATACGCACCCTACTGCCAGGTAATTTTTCCCACCATCAAGCCACCTTCTGTGTTTGCTGCTACCCACAGTTGCATCCAGCTGTTTATGTGGTGAACTGGGGAATTGATCCAGCTGTAAAAGAGCTGAAACATTTTTTTCAGAGATAAGTTAGGATAAATTAGTTCATCAATCCAATCCATTCTGTGGCTGCATAAATACTTGTGTTGGCACCGAGCAGGGGTTCTTGGAGCAGAAAAAGCCTGGGGGATGAGGGTGGGCTGGTACAACTTAAAGAACAGCTGCTGCTGAAGGATCACAGCCCCAGTGCCCAGGGCTCACATTCAACTGCAGCATATCTTGGACATATGATTAGCTCATTCTGACTAAGGCCAGTTTTCACTGTTATGCTGTGTACATATATTTTTACAAGGAGCAGTTACCTTAACTTTCTGTATTTACTGAAAGCTAAGACTTACCATTTTCTCATTTAGGAGAAAAAGGTAGCTGCAAATCTCACAGGCCCAAGAGGTACCTGCCTTTCTATACATTTATTTATGAACCACCTGTGCCCTGATCTTGCCCCTGGATCTGCTAGCATGGACTTCTGGGCCTGTCATTTAAATCAGTAGAGCTTCACAGAGGCCCAAAGGGCCACGCCAGTAAATGAAGATGAGAAGAGCTTTAAGCAAGACAGAGTTAGAGAAATAAAAATACTGCCACAGTTTGCTTCAGCACCTTTTTGACATTCAGTGACTGAAAATTCTTTCAAATACTTAATTCTCTTTAGAATATTTTCTGCAGAAATTGAAGATGATAAATTTAATGTGCAAGTCTTCCTATTATATCCTCTGACGAGACTCTTGAATAGTCACTTTGAACACTGGATTTATGTTTCTGGAATAAACTTTTAGGAACTCCCTTAATCTGTTCCATTTTAGTTTTGGAAGAAGTGTAAATGCAGTCTTAGAGATTCATCTTTTGCTGAGAAATATCTAGTTCGCAGCCTTTACCTCTACTCATCAGCATTCACGTTGTCCATATTATTTACCAATAGTTCAATTTCATTATGCTGGTTTTGAACAAAGTTGAATACCAGCTTGCCACAGTAATGTCTACTGTTAGCAGTAAGGAGACTTGGGCTCAGCACTCAAGTGCCATCCCAATGCAGTATCAAAGCAATAGCTCTAGAAAGCTGAATTACAGCTGGTAGTCGAAGCAGAACACATTTCCCATTCTCTCTACATTATTCCTGCAAGTGATATCTTTCAGAGGCAGTGTTCTCAGGGAGAAAAATATGTACTGCTCTTGTGTCTGGGTTATGTATTTGTAAAACTACTCAGGCAGCAAAAGAAGTTGAATATTTCAGTGTCTGTCTAGTCGTACTCTATGGATACAGAAAAAAAACCAACACTGAATGAAAGGTGCTACATTTCTTTAGTATATACTAGTGCAGATTTCTGATATAATTTTCTAACAAGGAGCAGAAGTGCAGCAGTTATGTTTGAAAATATGTCTCTGGCAACTGTGTGCCAAAGCTCCTTGTTTGTTAACCTGCATCCTTTGCACTGCAGTTGTTTAGAGAATCAGTGTTCATGTCTTTGTTGAGAAACAACTTCCCTACAGATATGCAGAGTGCAGCCTTAATAAATCAGCTAGAAGGACCCAGAAATACACAGACATAAAATGTGTACATTAATTGATATGTTCAATAGCTGCCTCTGAAATTGCAGAGTAAGTTTTTCACACTAAGCAATGATAACAGTAAGTACATCATGTTATCTTCCAAAAGCTGAACCGACAGAGCTAAGGGTAAAAAAGTTTGAACTTATTAGTAAAAGTCAGCCATATAGAGTCAGGAGATATGGCTTTTCTAATGCATTTTATATTAGATCCATATTTCATGGACATAGAATAAAAATTGTGGAAGGACCCAATGTCCTCTCTGATGCTAAGCAGAGCTTTAGAACTAGTTTTTATATACAGGATAATTATTAAAGGTAGTATTTCCTCTAGACACAATGAGTGTAGACCTGTTTACAGCAGATATCTGCACATATTTATCAAATATTTTCTCAGTGTATGGAGAAATGCTGTCTCACAGGGAGAGAACGCTGTAATAGTCTAGCAGATTATCATCTTATGTGTAGATCTCAATATTGCTAGCACTTCTAATATACACTGCAAAATACTGGCTGTTTTGCAAGTAACTTGAGGACCAGTAACCTGCTAACCTGAGTCTTTCAAACTCACTAATGATGGAGCTCTTTAAAATGCTTTTTGTTGGCAGGGGAAATAAGCTTAGAAGGGTTGAGGTGCTTCTGCCTTTGAGCACTGCAGGCTCTGTATGAGAGCTCTGTGGCCGTACCACAGAGATTGGTACACTTACTCCTCACAGCAGGTTGCAGTGCAGAGGTCTCCAAGCTAGCAGAAGATGTTTAAACTCCAGAGCTAGAAGCTGTATAAAAGTGTAGATGCCTGTGATTACTCATAGCTGATAAGTCCTGCTCACAGGCAGATCTATTTAGCTGTGCTGATCCTGCTGTGCTGTTTTGGAAATGTCCTGGGTTTTGCTAGGATAGGGTTAA
>NW_010290323.1:36827-70650 GCF_000700745.2 Antrostomus carolinensis | reverse complement strand
GGAAGAAGTTACATCATACTGATGCAATTTAGTTGCTTTTGCATGGTCATGTTTTGTGGCAGCCTTTTGGACTCCTTCCAAAGAAATCATTAAGATGTAACAGACCACCAAGAACCCTGAGTATTTACATAGCATCATTGTTTTTCTCTCTGTATAACACTTCAGGCAAAGGTCAAGCCACGTATGAACTGTACAATCTTGAAGCTGTCCCATTCATAAAACTGTCACTTTCTTTCTTTCTCCACTCATGCAAAGAAGAGAAATATTTAATAATAGTGATAGTCAGTATTCATGATAGTAATGCCCACGGTATTCCTGGTGCATTTCAAATTAATGAAAAACTTTGCCTTTTAATAATGTAAGAAGGAGGATTATGAAAAGCATTTTTATTTTTTTTTTTAAATACATGCAATTTAATCTGGAATACAAGTAAGAAATTGTCTCAGGTACTGTCTTGTAGTTCCAGCATAATACTATGACTCAGGATTAAAACCATTTCAATCTTTCAGAAGCATTTCTGTATCTTAATGTGTTTAGATTTCTGTAATGGTAATCCTTATTCTGCTTTGTAATGGCTGGTATTGGGATAATTACAACATCGTAATTTTTTTTTTTCCCTCTAAATTACTGGTACTCTTAAACTTAATTTCATTCAAATACTTGCTGGATGGTAATAAATTACAAGCATGAGTAGGCAGACCAGTAAGAATCTCATTGCTAATAATTATAACTTTGTGTATTGTCCTGGCTCTGGCTGGGATGGATTTTTTTTTTATTTTTTTTTTTCTTAACAGTGTGTATGTTGGTGGACTTTGGGTTTGTGACTAAGCACTGGTAAGACACCAGTGTTTTGGCTACTGCTGAGCAGTGCTTGCACAGTGTCAAGACTTTCTCTTTTCCCACTCTGTACCTTAGTGAGGAAGCTGGGGATGTACAAGAAGTTGAGAGGGGATGCAGCCAGGATGGCTGATCCAAACTGACTGGTGGGATATTCCTTCTGATGCTCAGCAGTAAAAAACAAAGGGAGGATGTTTTAGGGAGGTAGTCATTCCTCAGTGACTGTCTGATCATCACTGTCTGTGGGAGGTGGTGAGTGATTGCCTTTGCATCACTTGCTTCATTTTCTTTGGGTTTTTTCTTCCTTGTTTTTACTTCATCTATTGAACTATTTTCACCAAGTCATTAACAATCCAAGTGACATCATAATAAGAGAAAAGCAGGTTGTTATGTCATCTGGAGTTCCTCAGGTGTGACTCAATTAATTTGATGTATCATAGCAGCGTTGTTGGTAGTTCCCATCAGTTGCACCAATAGAGAGAGGTAACAGATAATACATTCCAGTAGGAAGTTTAAAGAAGAAAGCAGATTTAGTGAAAAGTATCTGAAAATGAAGGACTGTCTACAGACACTGCAAATCTCAGAAAACCTTTCTGTGAAAGCAATTAAATAGAAAAAATAAATGTTCAATATGAAATTTTAGGGGAAAAGGAATATTTTGCAAATTACTGTCAGTCCAAAGCTAATCAAGATGCTACAAAAAAAGCTAATTAATCTGGAGAGTAAGTTCAGATGTTTATTACTGAAGACACTAAACACTAGGGAGAAAAAAATAAAAAATCCATGTGAGCCACTGATGTTAAAAGTCCATTGGTTCATTGGATTTTTCCTCAAATTAATTTATAAGATTGATTTACAGAAACAGCTTTAAAGCAATAACTACTCAGGTCTTTTAACTTAACTGCAAATGCACAAAACCAAAGAATATATATTTCTATGTGATTGTGTTAAGTACTTATACTTTGATAAACCTACATAAATAATGATAAATAATTTAGATATATTTTATTGTTTATAATTGTATTTTTAAAAAATCTTCTCCAAAAAAAAAAAGTTTACTCGTAGCTAAAGATAGAAGAAGATAAATATTTAAATATTTCAAAAATGTTATTCCATTACATTTTTTCACTTTAAATGGAACAATATCCAGCATTTTAAGAAAACTAAAAAAACTAAAGATGTAAACAGTGGGATGATGGTTGAGATTTCTTAATTGAAAGGTAATTTATTGCTTTTATTTTAATGTTGCCTTTTGATTTTAAATTTCTGCTTGATACTGATTTCAGCCTAAATGAGTGCTGTGTCCAGTACAAGAAACAAAGCTGACATTCCACCGTAGGCTGTATCAACTCAACTGTAGTGTGATCACAGACACCAAACAGATCATGACTGTGCAAAATTATCCTGAAACATGGATTTGTGGAGTTACAATTTTTCATTAGACTTCTATGACTATCTGAGGTTCTTTTGATATTTTTTATAACATGATGGATGGAAGTCAATGCCTTTTCTTTTATACTGCATATATATTAATTCAGCACTTTATGCAACTTAAAGATAACTACTGAAGCATTAGATAGGTTGTCTGGGATTTGCTGTATCTTAAGACCAAAGTTATCAAGGTCATGGTAATAGATGTAGAGGACACAATACTAGCCATGCATCATACTTCCTACCTGTTCATCTTTATAGCACTTGTTGGAGCTCTTGCTTTATGAACTGGGAGGGAAAGTTCCTTTGTAGGGCTGTATCTATACCACCAAGTGGGGTAGGAAACATTCTGTAACCACAAGGCTGACTGGCATGGCACTGCTCATGTTCATATAGGTAAATCTCTTATTCTGAAAAACATGGTGGATGCATTAACTCTACATAATTAAAATGTCTGCTGATCCAAGACAGACCATTTTTTGGATTGAACCAAAACAATAGCAGGGTTGGTGCTGTTAGCATGACAGTATGGATAATCATGGGAATGTGCTTTTCTAGTTGATACCTTTTCTGTTTAATAAATTATTGTAGATGCTTTCTAGGAGTCCCAAGTAGCCTCAGTGCTTTACAGAGCAGTGGTCACTCCTCTGTTGTCTTGTGGCTCCTTTCTTTATTATTGATTAGCCTCTTTCCAGTCAAAGTAAAGAGAAGTCATTGCTACTGACAGCATTGAACTCAAGCAGTATCTAGCTCAATGCACAATCTGCTGAATTAGACAATCAGGCTCAAGACTTACTTTTGTTTCCATGGTCTCAGACTGAATAAAGGAAGTAATGAATATGGATTCATGTCAACATAAGCTAGATCATGTCAACTAAATAAGTTCCTTCTTTAAGTCACATGGAAAAAAACAGCTCTTAACATGCATCATTAACTGGATTCCTAACTGAGGGTTGACTGTATATTGTGTTTTTAATTGATTCAAATACAAAATTACTTGTTTACATAGTTGCCTTTAGTATTATTGTTTTCTTACACCATTAGATTTAAATTGTTCTCTTCAAAAAATGTTTAGATTTTCCCTATTATATATGATGAAAATTAAGTCTTCTTGCAATGATAGGCTAAATTCTGTTTCTGTTACACTTATCAAAATAATTTTTCTAAACTTTATCCCACTTGTGAGATTGATTACAAACTCAGCTATTCTCTACCATATGGGTATTAAATTAGAACCTCAATGGTTAGTTTCACTCAGTCTTTCATACTTTATTGGTACATGTCAACCATCAGGGGCAGAAAATAATGGCATTAATATCCTTTTTAATGGTTGCAAGTACTGATGCATGTATGGAGTTGTCTTCCTCAGAAAAGGGGCACTACTTATGAAAGAAGGTCAACAATTACTCCCCTTACTAATCTCCTTCTCTGTGACCTGAAATCTAAACCCATCCCCTTGTTCTTTTGACTTTCTAATCAGCTAATGATATGGTATTACTGTCTAATCCTTTCTATTACCCTTATCTCCATTCTTCCATCAGGTTCCCTTTGGGCAGCATGTAAGATTTTTTTCATTGCCTGGAACACAGAGGATAGAACATTTGCTTTTGTATATTTTAACCAAAAAATCTATGATATTAATATGAATATATGATCTTGAATTACAGTCTAATCCTTCAGCTTGTATTGACATTAGTTAGCATGACATCTACCTAAATACTGCTGACAGCTTCAAAATCCAATATATCAACCTATCACCCAGTTTTCAGGGCTGTGAATTGCATGTATACATAGATTTGATTGATACATCCCTATTCTAGGAAAATGCTTCTCCCAAGTCTGTTTTTGTTTTGTATTTAATACTGTGAAATGTGTAAGCTTTTGGAGAATAGAAGGTCTGAACATTATGTGCTCGCTTGGTGATTACTCTTACCGCTAGGTTAAGATGCAGACCAGCTTGAGGCATACTGTGTGTGGACCTTTGTTTCTTGTATTTTCAGTTGCACATTGCTTTAATTTCAACAGGAAAGAAGAAGAGAGTGAGCTCTAATGCAGGATTCCCATGGGCTTTTTTTTAGATACTTAAGAAAAATGGAAGTTGTCTGTTTAATCTACAATTATAGGACAGACCCCAGGGCATCCAGCTCCATAGGTCAGGCTAGGATCAGACAGATAGGATTTCAAGAGGCTGAAAAACCTCCTGTTGACTACCTGTACTCAGGCTTGAGTAAGCTGGCCCCTCACTGTAGTGGGCTGGACTTATCTCTGGAGATACTGGAATAGTACTTGAATCTTAAATGTACAATAGTAATTTTTCTGGGCTTCTCCTCTGACTGCTAGGGAATTTATGCCATTGGATTAGGCAAACAGAATTCCTTCTTTTATACCACCAAATTATTTAAGATATAGCTGAAATGCTAGCTAAATTAGATACCACCTAGTTTCTGCAGGGCAAGTTTTGAAAGGAGAATGCAAGATTTGATCCATAAAATTGACATAGCTGTCCTAAAATAGGCATTTTTTTTTATTCAAAAAATAATAACATTAATACATTTTGGTGCAAAAGTAATAAATAATTCAGATTCTTCTAAATTAAAAATGCTGAGAAAGACAGTTCTTGCCTGACTGGGTATTAGTTCAAGCAATAATTTTAAAGGGACTGCCTAGGTGATAATTCCATTCAACTCATATTGCTTTACTTTTAAATTGTCCTGAAATTCAGCAATTAAGGAAAGTTTTAATATCATCAGTGTTCTACACTACAGTACTGTCCGGTACCCTTGATAGAAAAAGCTGAGTTAATGAGAGCTCATGACATAGCAATCACTTCTTTTGAGCTACTCTTTCTTTTTCCTTCCTTTGAAGAATCATACTGACGGTTTGTTCAATAGGTCAACTTGATATGGATCTAGCTTTTCACTGAAGATCTGAAAATCCCATAAATATGGGGATGGACTGGCCCTCAAACTTTGATTGCCTGTAATTCTTAAAACATACTTTCTCATACAGATGAACAGGAGGAAAATCAGTACAAATTATATTGTAATGGCAATGGTTTATAAATAATTTATACAAACATTTTTTAAAAGGGAAGAAAGCCTTTTAGGCTGATATGAATGTATCTCAGTAAGCAGAGCCCACTGGCTAAAAAAATGAATCAAAGCAGTGAATCAAGAGCATTCTTTCTCTCTGACCCAGGCTCTTGGTCTTTCTGAGAATACTACAGGTAATAACTTTAAACAAGATGAGATACATATTCAAGAGATCATCTGAGAATTATTTAAAATATATATAAAGTAACTCATAGTCTTGAACATTAATTTCATGTACCCTGTCTTTGCATTATTATAGGGTAAAACCAAAATTGTTTGCATTTTACAGATCCATTTCCTTTCTTCTTTGTAGAATAAAAAAAGCTGTATGCAACATGCAGACTTGTCTTGTGATTTATTACGTAAGATCAGATTCCAGTGACCATTAATTACTGGGACCATCAATTTATTCTAGTGGCCATTAATTACCTCCTTCCACAAATAACAGTCAGAGCCTTTTTTCAGATGACAAAATTTTAAATAAATTAGAATGTTAAATATCTAGGTAACCAAATAGCTATTTGTAAGCTTCACCAGCAATGATATATTGTGTGGTAGTTTTACAGTATAAAGATATTTCTATAGGTAATGAGTACTCTACTTTTAAACTTTAATTTTTTTATTTGGTAGGGGTGAGGAGGAGGAGAACTGCCTCTCTATTCAGGAAATCTTTATAGTGATATAGGAAGGTTCTCCTCGGCTCTTTTGCCAAGGTGGGTATGTTAAACAACAAGGCAAGGCATTTCTCTGATTCTTGCAGAGACGGTTTTGTTTTGTTTGTTTGTTTGTTTGTTTTTCCTGGGAATTTTTTCTTTTTTAAATGCACTTCTACTGATTATTTTTCAATGGTTTCTATACTGGTCCTTCTCCTCCTTCTTTTTCTTCTTTTTTATTGTGTTGATGGAATAACTTTTATTCTAAAATGAGCTGAAGCTCTTTTATTTTAAGGAGATTTTCAACAGTAAAGTGTCTTTATAGATATCTGAACTATTCAGCTTTAGTAACATATATAGATTCCATTTTCTTCAAGGTGCATATTTTGCTTTGGCACTTCCCGAGTTTCTTTATCTCTGCCTGAAATAAATAAATAAATTTTAAAAAACAAACCCCAGAAAACACCACCCCATAATTCTAAACTTCTGCATCCAGATTTGTTTTGAATCTTTTATTTCAGTCCTTGTTATCAAAAACCTTTTGGAAGTGAAACACGAATAAACAATTGTGATCTTCCTTAAACATTTCAGACATGTAAGTTTAGGAGCCTACTGGCAAAAAACTGAGCAGTGTACACAGTGAGATTGCACACAGAAGCCTTTCCAGCCATCCTATTCCATTCATTGCTTTTGAAAAAAGATCACTGGAATACTCAGTAGTGTGAAATCTGTCTCTAGTCTCTGGAATATTAGTGTTGTGATGGTACTGTGAAGACTGATGAGCTAAAAACAGGGAAGTAGATTAAGCATCATTTCTTGAATGGAAGTATGCACCTAGCTATTCCTCACTTGGGATCAACAGTAGTATTTATGGATCTTGGATATGCTATGACCTTTCCTATAAATCAGCAACCTTTATTTTCTGTGGTTCAGAAATTATGCGTCTGTGATTGTGACAGAGCAAAGCAAAAAGGCGGCATGCTACTTTTGGGTAATTCAGCTTCACCAAAGGAAGCAAATCTGATCACATATCACAAATATGCAGCTGTACTCAGCACAGGATTGCATGGATCAAAATGAAAAAAAAACAACAGACTAATTAGGTAAAGTCAAGGTATCACATACTAGAGAGAAAAAAATCAAAGTTGGCAAAGGTAAAATCATATCCTCAGACAGTATGAAGAACAAAACCTGTGTTGCTGATTTTAGCACTGAATCACTAACCTTAACCTAAATAATCTCATGAGGACTCGAGTGTGAAGTCAAGACCTCATTTGAATATGATTCAAGCCATTAAATTGTTCATGTCATCCTGAAACTGTTGAGAGAAGAGTTTGCAAGCAACAGTAGTCATCTCAATGAGAGAAAAAAATCCCTGAAGACGCTGAGAATTCAAGAGAAAAAGAAATTTAGGGTGGGGAGCAAGGCTGAACCCGAGACTCCACTAACAGAAGCAGACACTGAAGGAACTGCTATACACACACCTTGCAGATCATTGATGTCATCAAGCTATTTTCTTTTAATTCTTTACCCTTGAACATGCTTATCATCTGCCAACCAGCTATTCATTCCGATGGAAAAGCTTGTTATCCCAAATCAACTCCTCCTTTCATAGTCTGCTTTTCCTTCTTTCCTTCCTCATTCTTTTTATCATCCTTTTTTGCAGTCTTTCAAAAATTCATAGAATTATTTAGGTTAAAAGGCATCTGTGTGTGTCATCTGTCACACAAACACCCTACTCAAAGCAAGGCTAAGATCAAAGTTAGATCAATAAGCTCCAATACAATTTTTAATTTATTCTGTCCTTGAAAATGAGCTTTGATGGACAGTCCACACCTCCTGACTGTAGCAATACCCTCAGCCTTCCTATCTTATAGAAAAATGTCTTATTATATTCAAAATTAATGACTATTCATGTGGCAATGTCCTACTTTTGTTTCTTTTGCTTCTTATCTTTTTATATAACATGTATTAAACAATTTTCTCAAATTTGACAGTGATAAATATATTCAATAGAAGACAGTTTGAATGGTCTAAATGCTAAAGATTTTGTCATATTTTTGAAAGCTTGTAAAATCTAGAAAGACCAACATTTGCTGAAAGACTTGCCAAAAGCTGCAGTGACACCTTGAGCACTTGAGGTTTCTGCTACAATTTTGAAAAATTATGTTTTTTCACTTTTACATTTTTATTGGTGCTGTTGTACCCACATTCATGAATATCTGTAGTGATGGATTAATCCTTTAAAATGAATACGTTATATAGTATGAAAGAATGTCTGTTTGGCCAATTCAGCTGTGATAGTTAAGGAAAATAGTAGTACCACAGAAGTATCATAAATCACTGTAATGTAATCATTGCAAGAAGTTAATATAGTCCTTTGTAGAAGCTTCTGCATGCTTTACAGAAATAGCATGTTGAAGAGTGAGCCACAATTTCTGTTAAGACTTATCTGAAATGTAATAAAGCATATACATCAAAAAGTCATGAGTAAACATAATAGTATAACATGGAACTGATGGTGGATCAACTTGGTTTGTCTCAACAGAACGATGTGCTTGCAGATGCAAAGTTAGTATGTATATATACCATTTATAATGACCGAAACCCAAGTTGTTCTTCTACTGACCAAGCTAGTGGTCAGCTCCAGGAGGAATTCCCTGAAAGTAGTCAGCAACAGGAATGAGGAACAGCCATCTACCTATGTAGCTGCAGAAAAGTGTTTTTAACAATTCCCATTCTTCCTGACAAAAAATATCTGTATGCTGTTCAGTCGATTCTATTTTTATATATTTAAAGCAATTTCTGGTGTTTATATGTTCCTGTTGCAGAAAATAAATAGAGTCTTTGGAGACATTAATATTTTGCCTCAGACATTGCTGCTGTGATTGGAAATATTTTCTGTCCCTACCAGCATGTAACTGAGATGAGAAGAAAGGCTTAGCAAAGGAGAGTTTGAAAAAGTTCATTGGCTTCTACTTTGACCCTTGGCAGGTCTGTATCTTCACACGTTAATGGAAGGCATGAGTATTCTGAGGCAGGAAACTATTTTAAGAAAACACAGGCAAAAGTATTAATGATTGGAGTGAACATATTTTTTATGTCAGCAGCAGTTTATTTGAGTGAAGAGAAGACAGCGAGTGGGAGACAAGGGGAGAGAGGGAGAGGGAAGGCAGTACCGATGACCCGCCTAACAGAAGGAAAAGCATGTAAGCCCTTCTGATACTCCAGGTGCTACATTAATCTTCAGAACTGCATGAGGAAAATGGTATTTCTCTCAAACTGGGAAGTAGGTAGATATGGCTGGTTTAATCATCTAGAAAACTGTGGGGTTGAAGGCACTTAAGGGAATGAATAATTCTATCATCTGATGGCAGCTGTCTAGTGCACTAACTTACTTGTTACACCTTGATCACCTGATGCTGGATTTAGGGAAGAGGAGCACTTTCCAATAGATGTTGCTATTTGTGGAAGAAAGAGGGTACTCCCTTTCCCCTGAACCATCACACGAAGTGAGAGCAAGAGAGCCTTGTGCTGGCTGAGGCCAGTCGTGGATGGGTCATAAGCTGATGACAGCCTCTAATGGAGAGGATTGATGATTTGCACTGGACCACTTATTGCTTACTAACCCCTAGATGAATTAAGTTAATAAGGTTGTAAACCCAGCTAAAACACATCTGTATTTGGTGTCTGTACTTTGCGTGTCAGGCTCAGTGATTAAGTTGTCTTTAGCATTTCATGGCTTTGGATAGCCTTTCATTTTCAACTGTTCTGTTTCCCATCAGCTGCAATGCAGTGTTAAGTCTCAATATGCAGCATGTAACGTGCAGTGTCATTGATGAATGCATGTTAACCCTGTATTTATTACTGTTATTTGTAAGTAAAAGATTAATGAGTGAAATTCAGTGGTGATACAGAGGCTGCTATACCAGGCCTGTGATCTGTGGCATATGCAGAGTTTCATGTTGGTCTTGACCTGCAGAGAAGAGTATATGCATTTGTCCTGGAAATTCAGCTGTTAAAACACTCAGCCATGGGTTTTCGCCTAGCATAGTGACTATTCCCCATCATGAATTATAAGCATTACATATTTATAATCTTTCTCTGATCAAAAATGTGTAAAAATACTACAGAAAGGATTTCAGAATTCAGAACAATATTGTTTAAATGAATTTGAGTTGTATTTCATACTGGATTTCTGCATTTAAAATGTTTTAATAATGTGTGTTTATACATGTATATGTTTTCACTGTCTGGAACACTATCATTTATTTTTTGCTCCTGTTTGTTGACAAAAATAAATGAACCAAATACAGTTTGTGTTATTGTAAGAAAATGTGTACTTGCATTTAGAAAACTGTCCAATATATGCAGTTGCAGCCTACCACTTTAACATAGATGTTTACTCAACTATAGCTCTCCAGATGTCTTCCCATTCTAACAGATCATACATCTAACACCAAGAATGCCTGTGCACTTGGTAGAACAGTATCAGAGAAGATAAGTGTGTGAAAAACTGAGCCCTCCACTGCTGACCTCCCACAACAACCCCAGAGAGCCACACCTTCTCTCCCATCCCCAAGGAGATGCATAAGGGGCTGACAAATAGCTACTACAGTACATGCTGAATGCAAAATTATGGGACTTTGGTAAATCAACAAGGAAATAAAATCCTGAAATGTAGGAACCTGCATGAAGAACACCCTCCTTGTAGCACCCTCTCAACAGAGCCAAAGGGCTTAGAGGGTTTGCACTCCTCTGACTTGATGCTGGCACTGAGTGCTGCTTCAGCACCATCCCGTGTACTGCCAGTGAAAACCTTTCTGTAATTCGTTACTGAGCTACTGCTGCAGTTCATAATGAGACCTGGTTCTTTTTGCTTTACTTGTCCTGACATACCAGTTCATAAATTTTATTCACATTTGTATATATTTAAAGCACTGCCAAAGCAGAAAAATCTTTTGTAACTTGTACTCCAGTAGCTCCCTTGCAAAATAGTTACTTGCAATATGTTTATTTGTACTATGCACAAAAAGTAATTATAGCTTGTACATACATTTCTCAAAACTCATCTACATTAAAAAGTACAAGGCGAAAATCTATGATTATAAATATAAAAGTATGATTATTAAAAAGAAAATTATATTTTTTGCCTTGCATATAATATCATGACTGTTTCTATTGTTGAACTAAAGCATGTATTAGAAAATATACTAATACACCTTCGCTTCCCTTCCTACCCTAGTGTATTAGCCTGTCAGGTGGATAGCAATTCGGCCTTTTAAATTTTTGCAGCACCTTAACATATTATAGAAATCTCTTAAAGCTTATATAGTGTATTGTGTCACTAGTTGTAAATAGTTCAGGAATCATTACACCATCAAAGTCGAGGAGTAAGCTGAGACACATGTATTAAGTTTCCTTGACTCTTTTATAAAGCTACTTGTTTAACGTGAAAATCTCAAGGACATGCATCCCCAGGGGTGGTTGTCTTATGCTCCAGTAATGGAGATTAAATTTGTGGTAGTTAGCTAGCTAGCTCTTTTTCTAACAAGGAAACTAAAATTCATTAAAAACTAATTAGGAATGTATAGGAGGTTAATACTCCATGTTAAGCCTTATTAATGTGAGATAAGTAATTCATAAAGTATCAAAGGACTGCAATGGACAGAATTAAGAAGAATTATACCACCAAAAACTACATTAAAGTAACATTAAGGGTCTTGTTTCAGCCTGAAAAAGCCAGGAAATTCAGAGTTAAAGCTAAATCTCTGCCGTTAACTCACTTCTTTATGCTGGGGTAATGCATATGATGGTCCTCCATTAAGAAAACTCAGAGTACATCATTAGGCATTCTTTTTCTACAACTGAAGCTTCAGTATTAATTAAAAGAGAAATAAATCTTAAAGAATATGGATTATTGACCAAATGGTTTCACGTTCTTAGGATGCTTAACATGCAAATTATTGGCTATACGTAAGAAATATATCTTCAGATCATGCTGTTATTACAGCTGCTTTCTAAGCTACGGTGTCTTGCAGTTTTAGCATTCAAAAAAGCTATTAGGCAGTAATACTTGTTTTCTGAAGCATAGTCTTTTGAATCTCACACACTTCTAAATTAAAGAATTAATTATTGTGTTTTGTTTTGAACTTTGTTTTGTTTAATAATAAGCTCCTTTCAGTCTGACTTTACTGAATAATTTAAAGATCACGATATTTCACAAAAACATACAATAATGTCTGGAAAATTATTTTCATTGTAGTGCTCCAACCTCTACCCATATCCAGCCTCATTCCAACTTCACTCCTACAGCTGCAGTGAAGGCACATATGTTAGTGTCCCCCACCCTGGCCCCAGCACTTCTGGCCCCTTTTAAATCACAGAAGGTGCTGACATAAATGTCAGCTACAGTCCCATCACACTAAAGCACTTAACTAGAAAGTCTTGTACAAGCTTTCTTCCGCAATGTAAGAATCACTGAAATGGCATTTGGATGAAGGATTAGAAAATGACATTTGCGGCATCCTATACTTAGTGAAACCTTGCAGAGTGGGAGGAGAGTGAGGAGGAACAGGGGAAAGAAAGTATGTGCATAACAAACCCTTGCATATGTTCATTATCATTCTGGTAGCAAATCCTGAGGAAGAAAAGCAGAAAAATCCAAATGTTTTTTTGACCTCAGCAAAAGGATTTTTAGATTGTGAGTCACTCAAAAGAACTGTTTGCTCCTGCACATGGATAGAAATGCCAGGGAAAGCTGGCCCACTACAGCATATTGCATGAGTAAGATTCAAGGGGGTATTCTACCCAAACACCTGCCTCCATTAAAAATGATATGCAGGCAATAGATTTTTAATTTAAGTGAATTAGTGTTTGTGGGTTTCACTACAGAAGTGAATTTTAAAGCTGATTTGAGTGATAAGAAAGTAAGAAGATTTGACAACTTAAACACATAAGAAATACTAATACCTTACATTTTTAAGTGCTTTTTATCCCAAAGGAGCCATAAGTGCTTTATAAGCTACATAGATTAATTATTTCATGCATCACTGAAATGCAGCTACCTCTCTCAGTAGAAAACAGGAGCAGCTTTACAGTGCATAGCTTTATGATGCAGTATTGATAAATGGGCAAAGGAGGATGCTGTAGTGGTTCTGAATTATTTCAACTCTCCTCTCTCTACTCAGACAACATCGTCTTTCACACATCTGATTTTGTTTCCATCTCCTAAACAATAAAGTCCAAGGCATTTTTTTCAATACCAAGAGTGAGTGCTGGGCTAACAGATGAGCATGTGCCTTAGGAGAGAAAATTCAGATTTATAGTTCATTAAGAACCTGAGTGGCAGCTGCCTGCAGAAGTATGTTCTTTAACCAGAAAAAGCGTACATGAAATTGTCTGGATTTATGTAGGTGGACCGGAGCCTCAGTTATAGATGGTCCTGACCTCCCCTGAAAATTATTGCAATTCTAAAGATCCTTGGAAAAGTTGTGTAGCTTTTTTTGATAGTATAGGAGGCAAATGAGATGAGATGTAGGGAGTTTCTCAGGGGGACTTCTCCTCTTCCGTTTTTTTTTTAATTTGTGTTATGAAGCATTTTAGGTTTTTTTATGTACATTACTTAATTTTACCTGTAACATATTTCAATATATTGACCATATGCTATGAGAAAGGTAGAAAAATTAGATGCCTTCAGACTTATGAGTAGGGAAATCAAAATCCAGATTATTATGGCTTAATATTAGCATATTTATAGCCATTATAATATGTAAAGATTCTACACATACTAAAGAAACAGGATTTATTTTGCCACAGAATAGAAAAAAATAATTCAGTGAATTTGAAGTGGCCAAATGGATTTATTTTTCAAAAAGATGCAAGAATGTAGAAAAATCATTATATATTTTGTCTTTTTAAATTATTACAAGGATAACAACATATAATATTATTTATCTTATTAATAATATAAACACAACACTGTTAGTTGTCTGATGTTGGACTGAATTGCTCCCAGTGAAGGAATTGCTTTCCAATAGGAAGCCAGAAGAAATTCACAGGTTCATTTTGTGTAACTTTTACAGAGGGAAGGGAATAGTATTTATCTATTGCTCCTGTGTAGCATCTAATAATTAGGTGTTTAACTAGAGTATGCTCTAGAGAAAAAAAATAAACAAAAAAACCCCCAAAACTGCATCATTCTCATTTAAAAATTCCCCATGATACAGAACCCCCTTCATCACACAGCAGTAAACTACAGTCTCTATTCCAGGTATACACTTAATTTCTGGACAAAATTTTTCTCTCATGACCTTCAAAGACCACAGAGACCTCTACTTTATCCTTCTATAGAGCGTGATCAAGTCATCTTTTAGGTGGTGTTCTTCAGCATTTTCTTCTGATTTTTTTTTTACAGATCTAAAATAATTATCGTGACATTTCTCTAAACTCTGTCCAGTTTTTCAATGTTCTTCCACAGATCAGACGTCAGAGCAGCATACAGTATACCAGACACGAGCTCACTAATTATGCATACAGTAGTCTCTTCTCTCCTTTTCCTTATTGCTTTAGCCCTTTCAGCTTCAGTTTCGCACAAAGTGATGCATTTTACACAGAGATGCACATAATACATATGCACAAACTTCTGTGGACAATAGTAATTTTGTTCATCTTCTGGAAACACAGTTATTGAAAACAAAGCCAAGGAGCAAACCCTAGTTTTGTAAACAAGGGAGGAGCTTGATTAACAACCTCCCTAAACCTGTAGGTTTCTCCTGCAGTTCAGAACTTGGCTGAGAGTTTTTTCAGCATATTGAGCAGCTCTCAAGATCACCAAAAACAAATTGTTGAACAGTTCATCATCCGTATCCACTGAATATCAGAAAATTTATAGAAACATACAATCCTAAATTTGTAGCTTTGGGCATAAAAACCTAAATGTTTTAAATTTTATTCTATGTTTTAACATGAATGGTTCATTCACATAAATGGCCTCAGTAGATTTTTTAATTTCCATTTTTGTTGTGGAATATCAGAGTAAAAAAATAACAACTATAATTTGCTTATATTGTTTTCATAGATTTTTACTATAAACAGTACAGAAACTCAGCAAAAAGGGAGAGCAACCCCCTTGAAGAACTACGGTAAACGTGCTGCTTTGTTCCTGTTCTTTGTGCCATTTGCAAGTAGACTCATAAAATGTACTGTGGCACATACATTGTGCATAGCACTACAAAGCTACCTGAGAAGTACATGAAGCAAAATACACTTAGAATATGCTTGAAGTCTAAAGCAGAGAGTTAGTTTACAAAAATGTAGAAGTCAGATGCTTAAGGATGCAGGTAAGCACTTTTCTCAAACATGCTGGATACAGCATTGAAGTAGAAAATCAGACTATTCAAGGGCATTTATCCATCCCACTGTGGTCTATCTGCATTTTAAAATGCCTCAATAACTTTGAAAACTAGTTCCAGAATAAGCAAAGCTATTGTGTTAATAAAATAGAAATCTAGGAGGATTTCTGCTCCAGACTTTACTAAGTGCCCACAAGACACATTCTCATTCAGTCACTGAAATGAAGGATTTTTAGAGATAGAATAAAATGAAAACAGTTTTCCAAATAAAATTTAATCTCTCCCTCGGCTCACAGAAGGCAGACAAATCAATATTTTTCTCAAATTTAAGTGAGACATAGACTTCAAATTAGGTGGAACAACTCACTGGGTCTTTGAAATCCTTGTGAGGAGCAGAAGATGGGATAAATATACTTTTAGGAAAAAAAAAAACATAAACCAAAACTTAAATTATTCCTTTTTACTATAGAAGCCTTGCCCAAAGTCACATTTTCAGAATAAAAATAAACTGCCACAAGAGTTATTGGCTAGATATAAAGTTTGAAATTAATTTTCTGTCATGACATTTGCACAA
Source organism: Antrostomus carolinensis (assembly GCF_000700745.2). NCBI lineage: Eukaryota > Metazoa > Chordata > Aves > Caprimulgiformes > Caprimulgidae > Antrostomus > Antrostomus carolinensis. The sequence goes on along the minus strand of NW_010290323.1, from coordinate 54,710 downwards.
AGTATTGTGTGGGGGTGAGTGGTTCTTACTGCAAAGGGTGCTGGCAGAGCCTTGACTGTCTCATTTAATTGCCTTTGCATCAAGGGCTTTTGGTAACCCTGTCATCAAGTTACTTTCTATCTTATATGAAATATATCACCATTCAGCACAACAACTCAAGTTCCAAGTCTAACATGATTTCTTTGACATCTCTATGAGTAAAACTCATTTGCTCAAAATTCAAACAACACTGCAGAATTCCTTGAGTGAATACGTGAATATCTAGAATTTTTTGTGGGGAGGCAGGGGGCAGTGTATTGATTTAAAATGGAAATTAGAGTACTGACTAAGGAGGATTTAGGGTAGAAATTGTATAAACTTGGCTTGAGTAGTTGACTTGTTAGCCATAATATTCAGAATAAAGTTATGTGACATGAAGTAAGGCAGTCAAAACAGCTCACTTCTGGCAAAAGGGAGATTTTCCGTTTTCTCTTGGTCTTTTCTCCGCTCCTGACATGTACTTTCCGTCTGCTCGGTATCTTATCAGGCTTCTCTGAGGGCCATTTTCATTCACTATCCTGGAAGAAAACTGACCCAGCAAGAACAGAAAGGCAGAGTTCCCTGAATTCAGTAAGTTGAAGTAGCTAACGATGGACTTCAGTGAAAATCAGGGACAGTATGAGGGAGGAGGTCTGGCAACATGGCCAGGAGCAGCGAAGGAGGAATAGGATGAGCTGGTGTGTGTTGGGAACAGCCAAAGTCAGTCAAAGAGACACATTGCTGTCTTTCACAGTCAGGGTTTCCCAGTCAGGGCTGCAGCTACTTGCATTTGTCAAAACCTGTCCAGGGCTTAGTAGCTATATGAAAGTTACTGCTTGTATTTTTCTCTTGAAATACAGCCAAAAAAGAGGATATAGCAGCTATGATCTTGATGTAGTTGAGTAAGTCAGCTCTTTCACCAGCTTCAGGAATACCTACTTGTACACTCATGGACAGTTTTAGGAAATAACTAGCCTTTCTAGATAGCCGTACTTCCAGACATCAATATAATTTTAACTTCTTATAAAAGATTATGTCAGCTAATGTCAGACACCAAAAGATTTCAGGTTCCTAAGAAGGTTATGGTTCCCTCCACCCCCCTCTTTTTCTTAAAAATAATTTTCCTAAACATTCTGCCTAAATTTCACTTTAGCTGCATCTGCTATTTGAGTCTTTTCCTTTGTTCTATTTATAACTCTCCTGAATAGTAGTGTAACAGAATGTAAATCATACTGCAGAAACCTTTGGAAGGTGAAAAAACAGTTCCCTATTTAGAAAGCATCCACCTAGCTTAGGACATGGCACCTCAGGATAGTAACTGACAGAGCAGCTCCTGCTCATTACCTATTAAACAGCTGCTGGGGGATCTAGTCATTGATAACATGAAAGCTTCCTATGGGACCAAGATTGACTTTTATTCTTAAACTCAGTCAGATCTCTGGGTACAGGAACATACAGTGTTAGGTGCACAAAGCACAGCCTAGCATTTCACACTTTTAACCTCCCTCCCCTTAGAGTCTCAGTAAAGATCAGAGCCCTTTGAGTTATACTTTATCATTAAGGTGAGCATTTTTGATATCATGCAGGTCTTCTAAACTCATAATTGCTTTTGCTTAAGAAAAAAGCAGAAGAGGACACAGAGCAGCAGAAAACTGGAAGGTACCTTAACGTAGTGCCCAGAGCAGCCCAGGAGGCACCAGAACAGCCCCTGGAGGCTCTGCACAGAGTCCCAGCATACTCTAGCTTAGTCATTTCCTGGCAAGATGCTGTAAAAAGAGAATTTTCTCCCTCTACATTGAGAGAAAAATAGTTACTTCTTATCTCAGTAGACACTTGCTGTGTTAGATCCCTCAGCTTGAGCCATAAGGGCAAATTGCTGTTCTTTCATAATGATCCAATCTTGTTCAGCGTGACTCCCTGATCAGCTTCCATCAAGTGATAACAGACACCTGCCAAATGCCTGTTACCAGGCAACCTCCGCGCTAATAAACCAGCTCTTCTTGGCTGAAGCTTCTTTATTATCTGTGGTGATTATATTTCAATGGCCTAACAGATAAGTCAATGCCTTGCCTTTGTTAGCCCTGTATGAGACTGTGTATTAATTTTAGTCCAAAAATGGAAAACAGGCAACCCTAGGAAGGATTGATTTTGCAGTCCAGGTAGAGACTACTGTTTGCAACAGTATGGCATCCATAGGCTGCTCTTCACAATGGCCAAGGTAATAGTAAGTGGAACTAACGTGATCAGTACAAGGTAGTTTTTCTGCCAGTTTTGCTTCAACAGCAAGCATCGATTAAAGTAATATGCAGTTATAGAGCTGAGAATATGTTTATGCAGTTGACCTCCACATTTGTCACCTTTGGTACCTGGAATCACTCTTTGCCTGTGGTACTTTTCTCATAGACAGAGACAATTATCATATGATTTGGAGGACTCCAGAGACAATCAATGTTATTTATATTAGATTAAGGAGTAATTACAATTCAGAATAATTCATGCAAAAAAGCATCAGAAAACCTGATTAAAAATCACTAATAATCCATGTGACTCATGTTTCTTCAGATATTATATTTTGTTTAGCTTAATATCAGGGAAACTACATGTCAGGCTGGAACCTCATTTTTGGGCTCACTAGCTGTCTGACACAAATACATGAACTCTGCACAGGTCTGCATCGCGCCAGTCTGATTCTTTCCATATCCATTCAGCCTCCCAGCCAAAAGAAGCTAACAAGTACCACTTACAAAAGATTTGTGTGTGACTTGTGAAAACTTGTTTCTTACCAATGAAACTATCTAGGAAAAAAAAGTAATTAATCATCAAGCCAGTCAAATCTGAGTGAAGCATAATTTTTAGGGGTTTTTTTTTCAGACACAAAATTAAGCACACTAGTATCATCTAAGTAAAAATGTTTATGATTCGGAAAAGAATATATCAAGAATGAAAAAAAGTCTAGTTGGGGAGTTCTGATCTAAACAAAACCAGGGGGAGGAGACAGTAAGTTTCAATTCTCCCTTTCAGCTCAGCTGGAGTAACAAAGACCACTTTATCCATTATGGTAGGGCAGGGGCTGAGCTTTAGTTGCTGATTTAAAAGATAGACAACTAAGTCTGAAATTTGTGCCAGCAGACACTTTTTTTGTTTGGTTGGTTTTTTGTTTTACAAGAAAAGTGGTACCCTGCATTATATATGCATGTTTGGAACACTGCCAAAGCATTAGATGTCTATAAACAGATAATAAAGTCTCTGTATACCAACTGTATTTCTGTCTTTTCTGTAACTGCTGCATTGTTCTTAGGGAAGGGTAGAAAAGTAAGCTGAATTGTTCCCACTACCAGTTACTCATTTTCTCAGCAAGTGCTTTTATTGTTAAGAAATACTTGTGCCTTCTTGTTTGCAGCCAGCTAAACAAGAAACCTCAGACGTGGAGATATGGAGCGAGATGGAGAAAGGGAGAGATAGAGAACTGGGATCACCCTACAAATGGTGATCGTTGTATATAAGCGATGACCAAAAGGAAGCTGAAAAATGTAGCTTCAGTTTTATCAGACTCTCGTGTTTATCCTTAACATGGGAGAGAGCTTCAGGCTTTCTCTTCTCCTTTCTCGGTTATTATTATGTTCATACAAACAGTTCTTGTGAAAATACCTAAGTGCTTGAGTATGCACAGTCTATACTCTCACAGGTAGCTGAGCACTGATTCTGTTACATCTTCTGATTTGTGAATAGAGTGATTAATAAATCACTCCTCAGAGATAAGGCAGTTTTGGCTTAGCAACACAAAACTATTAAACTGAAAAGTAAATTAGGAAAGCAACATATGATATAAACAATACTGACGTTCAAATTTCAGTTTATTATTTTAATCAAAATAGAACTTTGGTTTCTAGTATATGTGAATTTTTTAAGAAAAGAAAAAATGAGTGCTTGATATTACTGTAGTATTTTGCACTCTATGCTGGAGTGGCAAAGGTATTACTTCTTTGTTATATCCTGTATTTGTATTTAGTTTGTCATTATATTAATATAGCTAGAAACATGATGAAGCATAATAAAAATATTTAAAACATAAATAGTTCTTTAATTTGGTGACTCGGTGCCATTAATTTTGACAAAAACATTGCACTGTTTTGACTTGTTTCCACAACTGCTTACATGTTTCTAAAACCATAATTCAGACTCCTCTAAAGAATAGATTTAACATGTAGAAAAATTACCACATGTAGCTGTAAACTCTCCTACAAGGATTTCTTATGATTGTATTACTTTATATTGAGGAAGACAAGGATTGGACGACATGATCAGAATCCTGTGTTGCCTAGGCAATTAGTTTGTATCTGACATTTATTTTTCTTCCTTCATCTCTCTTTTTTAATTTCCAGTGTGATTCTAAGAATGTGCTGGCACATTTATTTACCTACCTGTAGATTTTTCTTATCTTAACAATTAGTTCACTGTACTACAGTGAAATTCTACAAGTTACTTGAAGGACTACCCAGGCTTAAATTAAAATATAATTTTTTAAAATGTATACATTATGTATGAAATAGCAAAACTAAAGCAAAGTAAAAATCCTCCCTCTAGCTTTGTATAATGCTAGAAAATAGAATTCTTGAGTGCATCATTTGCCTTTCTCTCTCACCAGCTGCCTGCCAGAGCTGAGATAACAAGCTGTAAATTCTGATTAAGTGGAGTATGGAAAGTGACCATCTCTAGGTAGAATATTTTAATTTTTTTAAAATCTACTTATTCAAGTATTGCACAAAACAAAAAAAAACCCTCAAGCCTTGTGGTAAGGCACGTATCTGTGTGAGTGATAACTGAGGCAGCTCTCATCAAAATAAAATTGGAAAAAAAAAAAATTAAAGTGACATCCTCAGTTATCAAGTTTCTGGTTTATAATGAGCAAGAAAGAGCTTTTTCTCCTGATCCTCAGTTATGTTTTAAAACTGGGAAGAAACCAGTGGTAAAACAGTAAACCACATTCCCATCAAAAAGGGAAAGTTAAAACATCAGGAGTGCAGCACCAGGAGGAGAACAACAGCTGCTACCTAAAAATGTTTTGTCTGCCTGTCTACTGCCTGGAAATTTTTTCTTTTCTTTTTCCTTTCTCTACCATATGTAAGATAACACTGAACAAAAACCAAGAGAGACTGTAGATCTTTTCATTCAGAGTCATAGCAGACAAAGATAATGTTTTCCTTTTGGTGAGATAAAGCAAATGCAGTGGAGACATGAGGACATGCAGAAAAAATTACTTCTATTTAGCATGACAATGTTGTAGGTAGGACATCTGCCCAATGTAGGAAACATCCACAGGACACATTTTAAGTGCCTTTACAAGCAGCTTCACAGTCCTCTAAAATACTTGATTGTGTCTGTTTGAAGATAATGTCCTTGGATACTTTCCTCCTCTTTATTTATCCTTGATTTCTATCCAGTTTTCCTTTTAAAATATGAAAAAATATAGATGTATAAATATATAATATATAACAATATAATGTGCAGCTTGTTCTCTTGATTATAAGAGAACTTCGCCATACAAAAGCAAAAAAAGGAGAATGTTCTAGTGCACGTATATACATATAAGTGTTTTCTATATTTGAACAGTATATTCTTGAGTTAGCCTAAATACTTATTCTCCAGGAGTCAAAAATCCTTCAGATTCAGACCAAAAGACCCTCAGCTGAAAAAAATTTCAAGGTGCAAATTGCTAACTAATTAAGATTCAGGGAGGATGAACTGTTTTATTCTTGTCAGATGCAAAGGGAAACATTGATTCTATATTTTTCATTAAGTCTTTTTTTTTTTTTTTTTTCCTCTTTGAAATGCAGGTGATTTCTATCACTAAAACTTACAGATGTGGTCAATTTTTAGGAGCAGAATATGTTGGGTTTTAAAAAAAAAAAATCTTTCCAAGAGTACCAGCATATAAGGAATGGATAATATGTGCTTCTTCAGGAGCAAGAGAATATTGCATCATAAAAGATTTTAAAAATTTGAAAATGTTAACACATAAATTACTCAAATCAAGAGAGTAGGTTGAAAATCACACTCTTAGCTTCCTGTGAACTTGGAAGATTATACTTATTAGATCCTTGAATGTTGAACTTATTGATCTACTCAATGGTATGAGAAACAATTTGGTTTCTGATTATAGAAATACTGTCTACAACTGGACAAAATCCTAAATTACAGACATATATCACATCCATGGAATAGTATCTACATCAAGCTTCTATTATGCAACCTAACTAGCCTCTTGCAGGACTTCTAGAAGTACTTATTTTGCAATCATTTCTTGGACAAATTGATTAGAATCAAGAGTACTACCATAAACTACAAATTTATAATATAATTCTTAGAAGCATCACCAAAACTAAAAAAAAACATAATATTTCTGTAACTGAGAGATTAGGAATTCCATCTGCAATGATTGGACTTCTCAATCAGTCAGTGGAACTTCTTCATATTATTGCTGGATTTGGATCTTCTGGAGACATTCTTGCTTATAAACCACTAAAGATACCTAAATTTAGTTTGACAAATTATATCCCAAGAGAATCAGTGCTATTATATAAACTCCCAGGTTTGTTATGGAGTTTGTGAAGTTATGCAGAAGAGGTGAGAACCTTAGGCCTTCAGGCAGGAATTCTGTCTAATTTTGTTATAAACTTATTTTGCTAGCTGTTTGATGCTAGAGATTTCAGCATTGATTTATGTTACTTTTAATGCAAACCGTTGACACCTGCTTGTGATTGTATGACATTTAATACCAGTTCCATATTGAAGCATAGTGCAAAAGGGACAAAAGCTAACATATATGAATTTGTTAAAGACGTAGCTGAGATTATCACATTATCACATTATCATTTAGTTCCTGAATGGTCAAAGAATGGTCAATTTAATGTTGTGTCTGGAGTGTATACCTATCATGCCATGTATTTAGACATTTTGCTCAATGCTTCTTAGAAAGGATGCTATTCACAACTGAATCCCAGTATCAATTTTTGAAAACAGAATGGAAGTTATCACATGGGCTTAGCTTGCTCTGTTTGTTGCTCTTGCCATTAAAAAATATCCATGCATGAAGTGAAACAGTTACGGTTGTGTGGTAATACAGCCCTTGAAGTGATCACCTCTAATGTATTTCATTGTCTCACTGTTGCCTTCATTTAATACTGTGTCTTTCTCTTATTGATGTTTCCTTTTTTCCTAAGCACAAAAAGTAGACATTGTTATGCAAAAGATTTTGTGCTTTTCACCTTTCCCTCCCTCTGCAAGTCCTCTAGTTTTGCATATTTTATTTATTTTTTTTAAAGTAAATACAGTAGAACTATTTGAATACTGCAGCTTTACATTGCTTCATCTTAATCACTAGTCCTTATTTGGTCTATAACCTTGTCTTTGTTGTTTATCACTATATTTCATGGAATAGTTCAGTGTATAATAACAGCTTCAAGCAATGACATTTTACTGGAGAACTTCAGTGTAACACATTATTTAGTAAATAGTTATTGGTAATAATTAAAAAAATGTAAATGTTTTCTGTTCTTTCTGTTCTAAAAAACATTACAGTTGAAAACACAAAGTTTTCCTCTTTTCTTAATGTACTTCTCTGCACTAGTTTAAAGAAATGTTCAGATCCATGGACATATATACTCTCAGACAATACTGTAGCTTAATTTTAGCCCTCCTCTTCTCTCTTCCTCATGCAATATTACTCTTTAATTTGGTAAATAGCTGAGTCTGTTAGCTTTCTGTTGCTGTCATATTCACAAAATACCATGTATGCATATTGCCTATGATTAGAAAACTGTCCTCTCAATGCTAATCCAAGCCAGTGCAGTATGCTTCCAGGTACCTTACAGTTTCAGTAGAAATTTGGTCTGCTCTTACAGTAGGGTTGTCTCAATTTTTCATGTATATGCACAAAAATAATTTTATACCACAGTTTTTTAGGTCAGGTAATTTCTATGACTTTAATTATGTGGACACCAGTGTACTTCACCTTTAATCCAGAAATTCTTTAGTGTCATTTAAAACTAACATCTTTTGGGTTAACATTTTACTTCTCCTGAGAAGTATTGCAGTCTTCACACAGATCGTTGTTCTTACCTTTGAGTGTGAGTTTTGTTTGTAGCATCACCAATCTGGAGATAGGAATATGTCCTGGTTTTATTCCTTCTTATGTTATGGAGGAAAGAAAAAGTAAATTGCTCCTGGCAGCTGTAGTTTCAGGAAACAGTTGTGAAGTTGCATATTTATAATGGTGTGTCAGCTGACCAGAGGGCCTGTTAGTCATGTTTGTTCCTGTGGACTGATCCCGCTCTCATTAAAATGTACAGAAAGGCTCGTATTGATTTGAGAAGGAGTTAGCTTGCTGCTGTAATGACCCTGCTGACTAAACATCCATGGTTAAATTATCAGGAGTAATCGTAAAGAATGAAGGAGGAAAAGAATCCCTGGAAGAACATGATCCAGTGTGGTGATGAGAGCTCTCCTACAAAGTGTGTACCCTCTTTGTAAAAGTTATGTTCAGTGCTAGAGCTCTCAGAGGTACGTTGATTTCCCTGTAAATTTCAATAGTTTCAAATCACAAAGAAATTATTCAGCTTTCCTCTGGAACTAACATAAATATGTGGGAATAAGATTAAAGCACTATATTATACAGATAAAATTCAGTGAAATTTTAAATTGCCCTTGGGCCAGTAAACTAATAAGATATAGTGACCCACTTGAGCAGCTTGTACGAGAAGAAATCCTGCATAAAGTCAGCAAAACCCCCTTTCTTTGCTGAGATGGTAGTTGTATTGTGCTAAGCCTGCTTTTTTTCAACAGCACTGACTTCTTTAAATGCATGGTTTTGCAGTCTGTTGCACAGAGGCTATGGAGTTAGGCCACCTAATTTACCAGCTATGAAAACGTATCATTGAAAGAATTGACTAAATTTGGACAGTCTGTATTCAAGTATTGAACAATTTTTTTATTTTTTTTTTTTAAGTATGATTGCACATGTATCTCTTAATATACTTCAAAATACAAGAAAAATAGATTATGACCTTTCTTTATTTAGGATGAGTGAGGTCTATGTTTAGTGTAAAACTCAAAGACAAATACGTTTTTATATAAAATTCAGTATTTGACAATACTTGCTACTTTGTGACACCAGAGAAATTACAGCCTCAGAACCCTTATATCTATCATTAATACATACTGCAAAAATACATTATGAGCTGGACTTATGGCTGGACTCTGAGTATAGCTATGAAAATAATAAGTGATTCAGTGTGATCATAGAATCATAGAACGTTGTGAGTTGGAAGGGACCCACAAGGATCATCAAGTACAGCTCTTGCCCTAGCATAGGACAGTCCCAAGATTCACACCATGTGTCTGAGGGTGTTGTCCAAATGCTTCTTGAATATTGTCAGGCTTGGTGCCATGACTACCTCCCTGGGGAGCCTGTTCCAGTGCTCCATGACCCTTTGGTTGAAGAACCTTTTCCTAACGTCCAACCTAGACCTCCCCTGGCACTTCTTCCTGCCGTTTCCCCTGGTCCTATCATTGGTTGCCAAAGAGACGAGATCAGTGCCTGCCCCTCCTTTTTCCCTTGTGAGGAAGTTGTAGACTGCAATGAGGTCTCCTCTCAGTCTCCTCTTCTCCAGGGTGAACAATCTAAGCAACTTCAGCCTCTCCTTATATGGCTTCCCTTCTAAGCCCTTCACCAATGTTAGTTGGGGAGAAAATGAAAAAAAAAAAAAAAATCCCTAAAAGACATCACTTTCAGATGAAACAGACACTATTTCTCCTCTCCTATAACCAAAATTTAAGGATGGTTTGGATTAATTTCCAAGGCAACATTTTCTGAATATAAATGAAACTAAATGTTGTACTACAGGACTACATATAAGTAGATTTTAAAACTATTTAACAGTAGGCAGCTAATGTGATTGCTGAAAGACCTGAACTTTATATAGATTTAATGAAGATAGTCAGAGAGCAAATGCCATCTAGTCAAGAGTTGCAGTGCACTATTAGTAGGACCTTAATCTTTACAGTGGACAGATGAATGACGAGAAGCACAATACGGGTTGTATCCATAGATCAGATTAGATGCTACCTCAGTGAATTTAAGTAGGTAACTATTATCTAGCATCTTGTCTTTTGAGGAGCATTTGTACATGGAGGGGGGAGATATCTATAAGGAGTTCAGGTGCCTAAAGCAAGCACTGTGGTATCTCAGCTTGCTAGTGAGAAAGAATCTCTCCTTTGTATTCGTACAGTAAAAGTAACCTGGAAAAAACATCCACAAAGACTTTTAAAATGCAGCAGTGCTTTCCAGATGGTAAATTACAAGCTGAGATGACCCGAGAACTACACAAGGACTTTAACGAGTGAAATACGCACGACTTCATTAAAGTTCATTCAAGTAATAATGCATGAGATAAGCTGCTGATGTTTACAGAACGCACATATTTCTCAAAAATTATATCTTCTTCTGTAGTGTGCAATTTGGCAGCACATCCTTTAAACACTGTCTTGAGGGTTATATCTTTTACTTGGCACATAGAGAATGGAGAATGAAAATTCCTTTAACAATAATGGGAGCTGTGTGCCTAATTCTTCATTAACAGTTCTGGTTAGTGTGCACTCTCTAATGCTAAGGTATGGTTAGTGTAACCTCCCCTTTCTTGAATTACAAAATACTCTCCAAACCAATAAAACTTTTACAGCCATTAAGTTCTGTACTTTTAAAAGTAATTCACCTGTAGGTAATTTAATTTATAAACTTTTCCTTGATTGGCATTAAATTATAGATTTAGGTACTGCAAGTTGGCAATGTAAGGACTGATTTAGAAGGTAGCAATGTTGAAAAGCTTTGGTTAACTTTCTTGCATCTTAAGCAGAAATTAATTTCTTGCAATCTATTTTCATTTAAGAATTTTCTGAACATAATTTAGTAATTTAAAATAGTTTTTCATATGAGACAAAGACTAAAATCTTTGAAGTGCAATTGTAAACTTCTGTGTGCACATAAAGGTATACATATATCTATATCCTCTTGCCTTCAGCTAAGTGCTTGAAAAATATTCATCCCTTCTGGAAGAGGACAGAGTACATACAGATCTAACACAGTATTCCTTAGTCACCTATTATTTATGAGATTGCTTTAGGCAAGTGTTTTCAGACATAGCTACCTAAAGCTAGTCATATTTTCTGTATGTAGGCAACTTGAGAGCAACCTTGCTTAGAAAAGTGATTCCAATCTCCATTGCATGTGTTGCTTTTGATGCAGGATAAAGTAATTATTGTTTTGTCAGAGAACTTCACACATGGCTCCTAGGTCCCATAGGACAATTTATGTGTTTAAATATACCTGAAAAGTTTACTTTGCTAGTTAAACTAATTCCAAGGATTCTTACAAGCATTTGAAATAGGAACATCTATTTCAAACTACCATCCTATGGCTGACAATTTTAATATGGATTTGTGAAATAGTCATGATTATGAAAGGAAGAGCATTCAACTGAAAGTTAACCAATCAATAAAAATATAAGTGATGGTACTGAATTTCCCTAAGAGAAGAGTTTAACACTGTGTCATAATAATGCCTTATTTTTATAACATCCACTGATGTCTTTTCAGATAAAAGTCTGAGAAAAGAATTAATGTGTCAAAAGACTATGTTTTTGCAGCCCATAAAGCGACAAAGCATTTCTTCCAAGGGTCAACCTTATCCTATATTGTAGATAAAATTGCACTGACCTTTTATCTGTATTGACAAAGATTTCATTCAACACAACTGATTTCTGGCTTTTATACCTGAAAAAGTTATATACTTTGACACCATGGCAATCAGACCTTTTCAGCCCAGACAAAATACACAGGCAATTGGTGAAAGATGTTAGATGCTCTCTTTGAAGATCAACAGAGAAAAGCACTTCAGAATATTGGCAGACTTCTAAGCTTTTCATACTGTTGTGGTTTTATGACAATTGTTCTTCTCAGTACTTTTTTCTTCGTTCCTCCCCCCCCCACCAAGAAATGTCATAAATATACCAGATTTATCAAGTTTTATATACAACTTTGAAATCTGAAGTTGTTCTGATTTTTTTTTTTTTTTTTTTTGAGATCTGTGTGATAATGGCTAAATGTTAAGGTTTCTTATTCTGTAGATATATTTCTCAGGTTTTCAGCTATTCTAACTGTGTCAAAAGCATAATTAAATTGTGAACCAGAGAACAGACAGATACTGTCATCCATCAACTTGTCACTACATACTAAGCAGAATTGACGCATAATGGACTTTACATGCTTCTAGCTTGTCTGTTGTCAATCCAGTGCCTACATGCCCTGTACTAATAAGTCAGATGAAACCCTTCCTTTTATGATACCCAGTAACCTGTATTTTTACTTTCTATGTACTTTTAAAATGTATTTTAATAATATGTGGATTGTTCGGTTTCCTGGAAAACTGTGTTTAATACATATCATCATATGTACTGGATTAATAGCCAGGAAACTCCTTCTATTTCTGCTGTCATCACAGATTCACACTGTTACCTTAGATATAGAACTGAACTACTAAATGTTTCAGTTTCCCATCTCTAAAAAACAAGACTAATTATGTAAAATGTTTGCTACAGTAATTTAATGTCTATAGACTGCATCAACCATAGAAGTGCTAGGTATAAAGCATGGTTAATTTCACCTCATGAAAACCAGACTGGGGCAAATACTTATTATGAATATTGTTTTAAATAAAGTGTTGCAGTGACAGACTGGTGAATTGTTTTGGCTATTTGGGTGGAGTTTTTTAATAAGAGAGAAGTCACTCTTCTCTCTTAGACAAACAATAATTGCTACTGACTTTCTGAAAACCTTGGAGTAAAATCTAATCTATTGTCCTGATTCCCTCCATTGAAATGATAACAAACTAATGTGGGAAAAATAATTTTGAATTATATAAGTATTTATTATCTCAAATGACAGTGATAATTCTGTAATTTGTCTGGGTTTACATCCTTTAATACTTATGTCCATAGTTACTGATTGACAAAGAATACTCTAGGATGAAAATTAACCTGACATAAGCAATGGGAAGTTGTGTTAAAAACATATTATTAAGCTAGGTCTTTTTTAAAGTCAGATCCTCAGCATAAGAATATTATGTAAATCAGGTCAATTCTTTCCAAGCGGTGAAATCTAATGTCAGAAAATACATATTTTAGCATAAATTACTTAGTGAAAAGTTCAGCTCCTTTATAGTAGCGTGCCTGAAGCATTTGAATACGGGCATTTTGTCTGACCATCGTTAACACGTGTCATAGGAGATTTCACTTCCTTCCAGACATTAGTTTCAAGACTTTTTCCATTTGATATTTCTTCCATTGTATTTTCCTTCTCTGTCAACATTCATGTATTGTCATCTTGCAACGTATATTATCAAGTGTATTGGCAATTGCAATTTAAATTGTTCAGGTGTGTGAAAGTCTGCTGCAAAAGCACTGCAGGTCTTTCTGGGAGAAGAGAAGGAGAAGAATGGAGGAAGGGATCACTGAAGGGTTGCAGGCAAATTTCTATCCTTTCCACTATTTCCAACAAGAAACATTCTTCACTATATACCAAATTCTTAGTTTCCAAACAAGATTTTTTTTTAAAATTACATTTTAATTTCCCCTACATAAGTAACCCTTTAATATCTAAATTGTACAGATACTTGTATCTGTGAAGTTATTTTTCATTACAGTTGAATTCACTTGACAATTTCAGTCTGCTAGTAAACTTTAAAAATAAAACTTAGGAGGAAAGAAGCCCTTGAATACTTGAGGTTTTTGTTCCTAAGGAGAAAAAAAAATCCCCCAGAACAAAAACAATAAATAAATGAACATCATATATTCATAATATTAAGGCTGGAAGAGACACTGTAAAGCCATCTAGTCTATTTTTCTACTCTAGGTTAGAATCCACTATGACTCTCATACTTGACAGGTGTTTCCTGAACCTGTCCTTAATGACCACCATCACCATCACAACCCCATTTAAGCATCCATGGGCAATATATTCCAGTGCTTCACTACCTTGGTCTTCAGCAAGTTTTTAATATTTTTTAGCCTGGATCTTTATTGCCACTTGATTTCTCATTGTAATACCAGTTCCTTCTTCTATAAGCTATGGACATAGGAAATATTTTCTCCTTTTTGGCAAGAATTTTTTACCTCCTTGAGCACTACTATCCTATCCTCCTCTTTCTATATGTGAGCAAATTCAGTTGTTTCAGACTTTGTTGCCAGATTCTTGTGATTGTTCCCATTGTCATCCTTTAGCTGGTAGATATTTCTTTTTTGAATTTTGATGCCTAAAGCTGCGCACTGTACCGCATTTGAGGTCTTACCCATCTTGAGACTATCAACAGGATGAATTCATATGATGTGCAGGATACATTCCAGTCTAAACAGCCCAGTATAGTGTATGCATTTTTCACAAGTGTGATATTTTTTATCCAGCAGACAAACTATTTAGCCATTTTTTCTCTGTCTTATTGTGACATAGTTGATTTTTTTCCATGTAGATCATCTTCCATGTATCTCTTTGGAATGTTATCCTTTTTTAAAATTCCTCAAATTTTTCAATATGCTTTTGAATTCTAATCCTGTCTTCCAGTGTATGTTCAATCTCTACACACTCGGTGTTATCTTCTGTCTTAATAAGAATTTTCACTTTTCCATCATCAGTACTGTTAATGTAAATATTTTAAAAAGCAGGTCTAAGTTGAAGTGCATCAGGACCCCTTTGATATTTTCTTCCATGTTGATAATAGACCATTGATACTTGGTGGTTATGGTTATCTCATTAGTTTCATATCTACACATACAGCTACCCTTTTTCTGTCTGTCTCCTATTAATCTCTTATTTATTAATATTCTAGAAACACAGGTTTTTTTAATGAGTATCTGTTATTTCAATTAAGTCATTATCTTCAACATCCTTCTAATTTGTTAAGATTTTCTTCTCATTTTTTTTTTCTGCATTTGCATGTCAGCATCTAAGGCATTGGAAAAATCACTACTGTCTTCTTGACAAGGTCTTTTATTCTGTCCTTCCCTTTCTCCTTCCTAGGTTCATTTTCAAGTTCTCATACCTTATCCTTAAGAGAGGGAGAGGAAAAGATAGCATGTAGTTATGCCTGGTGAGCTGCAGGTACACACTCAGTGCATTCAAAGTATACTTGGGCAATATGAAACTCTAGAATTACTGTATAATCAGAAAAACTGTTTTTAAGAGACCTCTAAAGATCTTTTTTGGTACCCACCTGCTCAAAGCAGGAATATCCTTGCACTAGGCCAAATCACTTATGGTTTTCTCTACCTGACTCTTGGGAACCACCACAGGTGGAGGTTCCACAGCCTTTCTGGGCTTTCTGTGCCACAGATTTTAATGTGTTTGGGGTTTTTGTCCTGCTTAGTGTTCAACCTGAGAATCTCAAGTTTCAATTTTTGGGCATTGCCTCTGGCATCAAAATGAGTTTGGCTCTAGCATAGGCCTTACTATGTTTTGGATTGTCATAGGCAACTACCTCTGAAAACACTGGCATTTCTACTAGCAGGAAGAACATTTTGAAAGAAGGTTGTAGTAAGGTGGGTCTTGGTCTCTTCTCCCAAAAAACAAGTGACAAGATAAGAGGAAATAGCCTCAACTTGCACTGGGGAAGGTTTAGTTTAGGTATTAGGAAAAAATTATTAACTGAAAGAGTTATCAAGCATTGGAACAGGCTGCCCAGAGAAGTGGTTGAGTCACCATCCCCAGAGGTATTTAAAAGAAGTGTAGATGAGCCGCTTAGGGACACAGTTGAGAGGTGGACTTGGCAGTGTTAAGTTTTCAGTTGGACTTGATCATCATAAAAGTCCTTTCTAACCAAAATGATTCCATGATTCTAAGAAATAAAATCTATCACAGTTCCATATGTTAAAATGAAATTGTGTTGTAAAATCCCCTAAATTCACAGCTTATAGTTTAGATGTCCCTTCAATTGTATAAAGCCAAAGCAGTTAACAAACTGGACAATATTTCTGTTCCTTTCGTGACAAAGAGACAATTAATAGCTTGTCTCTAAAATAATAGCGTAAAAATAATCGAGTGTGATGAACCTCCATCCTTCATTGAAAAATGATGCTTAACTTTGTAATTTTTTATTTAAAAGCTACAAAAGTTATAATTCTTTATTTTGAATTGAATTCCTTTCTTTCTGGTGATCAGGGTATCTTTTTTAAAGTAAGAACAGGTTAAATTTAATTCTATATGCATGTGAGACTGTCAGTGTAGCTATAGCTAAGCCATAAAAGGACTGAAGTAAAAATAATGCAGTATTTAGACCACTGAAAAACTTTCTGAAATTGTGACAAAAACATAATAAAATACATTATGATAAACACACAGAGGATTTTGGTAGGCTGAAATAGTACATTTTAAAACTGCCTGTCTTCAAGGTAGTGATAAAATTGAGCTAAAAATTAAATTCTAAAAATATAGCCAGTACAATATTAATATTTATATTTAACTTAGTGGCAGAAAAAATGCCCTGAGCAAATTTCCTGCTTAAACTTTTATGTCATAAAATACCTTCAAGGTAGGGTCTCAGACAGTACTTTGAGTCTACACTTTATGATATTAAATGTAACAGAATAAATTATGTACAAATCTGTAAAAATACAGAAATACTGAGAGTATTGTAGCTCTTTATCTGATGTAAATCAGAAGAGATTCCAGAGATAGTAGCAGATATATGTTAGTATAAAATACTGAAGAAAAATCAGATTTTTTTTTTTTAATTAAGATGGTAAATATTTTTGCTAGAACTTGCATAAATTTTGCTCTTATAATATAAAAGAAAATAAAAATATAATATAAAAGAAAAAAAGAAAATAATATTCTCAATTGCCACTTAATTTTGTGTTTCTCTGAACGCTTCATATACTGACTTGCATTCCAAAGGACCACATCCTTTAATATAGGCATAAGCTGATGGTGAAGTAAAAGATTTTCAGGAATATACAGCAATGCTAGGCAATGTGGAGTGTAAGATATTTAAATTGCATTTAAATGGGAAGAAAGAAGGGAAAGAAGATGATGGTGGCTGTTTTAACTCTGGAAAGCTACTGAAACATCTTTAACCATGGTAAAAAGAATATATAGCAAATGAAAAAAAAAATGTGAAAAATTACAGAGCAGAAATTTTGGTCAAGGTAGATGGAGCTGCATGAATGAAGCATGAGGTCTAATGCCTGGTGAATAGAGGTTAGGTGAAGTGAAATTAGTAATAAATCACATCTTCTTAAAGTGAGAGTAATTAATCATCATAATGGTTTATTGAACAAAGTAGTAAATTCATCACTTTAAGTCTTTACCTGTAATACAATTTATTTCTAAAACTATTCCCCAAGACGTTGGGCTTGATAGTATTTACTTATGTAGTAGAGAGGAGTATTTCCCTCCTATGCAAAATTTATGAACTAGAAATATGTTGTATAAGAGGTAAGTCTAAATGACTCCAGGAGATATCAATTTAAATTCTTTTATTCTGAGTAGTTTTGTCTAAGGAGATGAAGATAAAACTAAAAAAAATTGAGGGTTTTGCTTGTTTATTTGAGTCTTTCCTTGGAATTACCCTTACTTATGAATATTCATATATTTTATTGTCTTTTATATTTTTTGCCTTAAGTACGTATGTACAGAGTTTTTCCATCATGATAATACTGATTGCTTAAATTCTTATGGATGTTTCTCCAAACAATAAGTCATCTAACATCACAGTACTTACAGTTTCTGTGTGCATACATATTTGAGCGTGCATACACACTCTTT
>NW_010290323.1:36362-36792 GCF_000700745.2 Antrostomus carolinensis | reverse complement strand
AGCTAAGGGAATAAAATTATAAGAGCTTATGATTCTTTGTCCCTTTGTTGGGTTTCAGACCAATGATATAGCTGTATTCCTGAAATAGTTAAAAATTGGGCTTGCTGTGGTGTATGACTCAATTCTTTTGTGCTTTTTAAATTAAATTTTTACGATTTTTAGGTTTTTATGATTGTATTGGATAATGGATCACTATTTACAGTCTGTGAAGGAATCTGGCAACTTTCTGTGTGATTTGGAATGAACATTTAAGATACCAATATTTTACCATGTTTCATCTCAGTTTTGGTTTTTTTTTGGTTTAGAACTGTGACAAATTCTGTTATTGTTCTGTAGTGAAAGTCCACATATACATTCACAGAGAGGCTGCTTATTTGCCCTGTCACCCAAATGCAAAATTTTACTTCTCAACTTCCTGATATGTGTAGGG
>NW_010290323.1:0-36311 GCF_000700745.2 Antrostomus carolinensis | reverse complement strand
TCCCTCAGTTCTTCAAGTTTGCAGCCTGAACAAGTTAAGCCAAGTGCACAAAGTGCCATGACGGATCCTATCAACCACTTAGTTGAAGCAGAGTTCTGTATCATCAGTCCTTGTGGGGACCCAAAAATATTTCATGGTGGAGTTGTTTTTCCATCTAAAAACTCTTTTTACAAAGGTCCTTCACTATTCTTCTTTCCTCTATTTTTCTTTTTGTCCTGTGTTTTTTTTTTCTTATCCACAATTGTAGCCTTTTTTGTCTGGGTTTCTCAACTGCAATGTTAAGTGTACCCTGTTTCCAAACAACAGATTCATAAGAAAAAGCTGCAGGGCCCTAAAAATAGCACTTGAAAAAAAACCAGAGAGTTTCTCAGACCCCAGTGGCCATTCAAACCCAAAATAGTGATGAGAGTCTCCGTCAGATGTGTTCCTGGCTTTGTGATGAAGCAGACATCTAATTTTCCTTTGACAACTCTGGGTCTAAAGGCCCTGGTCACAGTATGTCAGCAAATGGCACTGATGATCCTATGTAGCTGAAAGATTTTTTTGTATCTGAACCTTTGACAGTCAATGAGCAGTCAAGGGACTCAGCTTAATTTCCCACAGCTTCTAATGCAGGCTGCTTCACTACAGAAATTAATCTTGTTTATAATATTGTACAGGCATAGATATATAGATGGACCTTACTAATGGAGAATATTGATCTCTTGCAGAAAGGTCCCTATGAAGCTCAGCAAGAGTCGTATATCTACCTGGCTAAATAAGCCACGCTCTGCATCATCTTTCCACAAACCACTTTCTCACTTATCTTAAGTTAGTAGTATCCTCCACTTAAGCAATAATGGATTTTCTTCACTTGAAGTTCCATATATCCACCTGTCATGAGCCTCTAGTTATAATTTCTATCCTTAAGTCTCAAAGGCTAATGGTGAACCTATGACTCCAATAACATCTCTGTTCTCCTGCATAATCTGCCCTCAGAGCTCCCAGTATCTCCCTCTTTGGGTTGCTGGCACTTCGTCCTTGTTACTCTTCTCATTGAAGGTATCCTTTCTGATTGCAGTTACTGCTGACAAAAAGATGATAGAAATACCAGTACTATGGCTGAACCTTTTTGGAAACAGTTATCTTAAGATAGGAAATTCTTACAAAATAATCCAAAATTTTTCATGGGGGAGATTTTTTTTAGTTCCACATTAAGCAAGATATCAACCTGTTTTTTTCATTAAAATTCTTTAACTAAGACTTGTTCACGCCCTCAATATCAAGTGATTCTTGATGCCTATATAACAGTCATACACCAAGTATGGACTGAAGTCTGTGATGAAACTTATATACTAAGAAAATAACAGTTAGTTATCTCTTTGCATTTCAAACTATGTCTGTGGCTTTCCTGGGAAATGTTTTGGAGACTGGTATTTGTCTAGCAGATACTTGGAGCTCTGTCTATATCTTAACCTTGCATTATGCCTGTCTGTGGTACACAGAGCTGATGCAGCACTTGCTAAATTGATCCTGTAGTTGTGACTTACATAAAGAATCGGGAACTCCATAATTACTGAATGTATGGGATGTACTGCTGGGAATTTCAGGGAGTCTGAACAGATCTCTGGGATGGTGGTGTCTGAAAAAGAGAAAGGACGTTGGATTCACCTGCTACTCTACAAGAAATGCTGTTCATGTGTTGACTCATTTTTAATAATCTTCCTTCCACCCTTCAGAGTTCTGCTCAGAATTTCTCTCTTACATTCTGCATTTGAGAGGAAACTGAAGCAGTGGTGGCCATGCTTTGACTTACATGGCTATATGCCTCCAGAGAGGGGCTGAGACAAATCTGCCTGTCAATGACACATCCCAGAGAACTGTAGTTACTGATCAGCAATCTTTCTTTAGATAACATCAGTCTGCAGTTTACATTTTGCAATGCATTTGTAAATACTGAGATGAAAATTCATAATATGCTCTGAATTTTGGAAAAAAGATTGGAATGATTCTATGTGAATAATGTGCACTTGAATTCTTCAGATAGCTTTGAAAAACAATGTGTATTAATCCTCTTGTATCTTTACAATTTTAAGTGTTAAGGCCATATTCTGCAATACTGTCTAATATTTCTTCAGCAAACAATCAGCTGGTTCTTGCAGGATTGTGGGTTCTGGCCTACAGTGATAAAACATCTCTATCGAGCAATGATACTGTTAACTTAAGAGTTATTAGAAAATATTGCTGAGGATATTAATACCTAATTATACTAAACTGATTTGTAATTAACTCCACAGGAGCACAAGAGTAATGCTTGCAGAATTCATTAGGACATTAAATAGAAGACATTTTTATTTTCTATTTGTTTGGTTTAAGAAATCAATATAGTTATTTTGGAGGGTTTCAATGTTTTTATGTCTTCAAGCTTCACAGATGTGCAGGTTCCTGTGGAAGAATTTATTTCTTTTTTTCTTCTTTTAATCTATCCATTTTAGTCACGCTCCAGTTTGGAACCAAACAAGTATAAGGATTGCAAGATAGGATTTATTCTTCACCTTAATTAAAGATTCTCTAGCCCCTCAATAAACGTCCCTTAATTTGTCCTATGTAAGATAATGACCGTTTAGGACCTTGGCAAGCCTAAAGGGGTTTTTGAGCTGTTCTTTTGGGCTGCTTAGCTTGATATAAATGCAGTTAGGCATGACCTCATTTACCTCTTGTGGAAACAGATAATATTGGCAAGATGTCAGTCCTTTATTTAGCTGTTTTTATGCCACGTTTTACCTTTTTTTTGTTTTTTTTTTGCCCTCCTCACTGCTGACCTTCACAAGGTGCAGCAAAGCCCTACCTATTTGCTAGGTTTTCCATAATGGCTGAGAACATTTAAGAAAAGAGTGGGAAGGGTCTCTCCATTTCTGTGTATTAAGGAAGGGCTTAATTGGTGTTGTCTCGGCTCCTTAGCTGCAGCTGAAGGGACCACAGCACACAGAAGAGGATAGATAGTTGAGGTACTTCAAGACACCTTTGTGGTTTTTTAATCCCTTATTAGCCCAAATATTTTTTCTTAGGCCCCACAAGTTTCAAGGAATGTGTACAATGCACACAGATGTCCTGATCATCTCTAGGGGCACCAATAGATGCCTATTTCAGGGTTGCTTAGTTCCAGTTGTACATAGAAATTAGTTGTAGAATATCTCAAGTTCTTTGCCATATGATTAATTTGCATACACTTAACTTTGTAAAATGTGTTTTAACACCTCTTCATTAACTTACGTCATTTCAATACAGTGTTTCCTATAAAAATTACTTAACTGTATTGCTATAGTGCACAGAGACCTAATCTTCACAGGGCATCACTGAAATAAGTTACTTTACATTTAAAGAGTTAGGTGTAATCCTCACATGAAAGATTTCCCTCTCAAATAAACAACATTTGTATTTAAATATGAACGTTTCTCACGTCTAAGCATGAAACTTCTCTATGTTCCTTTGTTGTTTGGCAGTAGACTTTGTGTACCCACTTCTGTGTTTGAGAAATGCTCAGATCAGATCTTTTCTTGGGCTCTGCTTGCTTTGATAAGAAAGGCAGAAGTCATTTCCAGGCTCCATATCCTGCACTGAGATATAGCTGTCTCAAACTAATTTCAGCCACTTAAAAACACTTTGTCCATTTTTATCTGAAAGCCCTGTGATTTAAAACCTTCTATCTCCATAGACACAGGCTGTTTGGCTCACTTGCTTGTCTAGAAAAAGTAGCCATTAAATCTAGTTTTAATGCAAATTGCTCAGCAAGAAGAAGGAAGCTCAGAGGAGTAGACCAAATAAAGTGTGATCGTTGTGTCATGTCTTTTCATGAGCTTTTGAAGATGCTTCCTACTTGCTGTCTTCAGCTCTTCTTATGAAGATCTTCATCCTTGGTGCTTATGAGTAATTGTTTCTAACATACAACCATATATCCATTCTTCTTAAGGGTATTTTCATTCCTAAGCTGCTCATGCTCCAGTTAGAAAATCACACAACTGGCCTGAACTGAGTGGTGTAAACAGGTAGCAAAGTTGTTTACTTTGGGCATCTTTTAGTATAATTTGCATCACAGAGTTCAAAGTATATCTCAAAAGTAAAGTGGTAATATTTGCCCTTCATAGCTGTCATAAGCAATAGTTGATGTTCTGAAGTAGGCTGAATATGAACTATCTATAGCAGCCTGTGGCAGAAAGTTCTCATAGTACAGCTTCATCACTTTTGCAAACTGTACTGCTGACTACATGAGCTTCTACTACAGCTTGAACTGCCTAATGTAGTACATTTGTAACGCCCCAGAGCTAAAGATTTTAGATGGCAGGTACAGCATGTAAAAAGAATAATTGCTTTCCACAATAAAATACTAATTTATTCTTCTATTAGTAGTATTACTGCTTATGTGACTTTGTGATATTAATGGGGTTGGGAGTGAGACAGAGATAAGTGTTCACACACATGAACATGTATAGGCATATGTGTGTGAAAACACATAAACATATATGAAGTTTCTCTATAGGTATAAGAGTAGAAGAAGGGAGCAGAGAGAAAGTAAAAGTTACTCTGTGTGTTCAATATGTACAGAAAAAGCCCTTCTCTTGCCCAAGAAACCCATATCTTGCTGCACATTTTCTTTAGGCTAAAGATGGAACACTTAGTCCAGTGAGGGGCCATGAAGATAATGAAGGACTGCAGCATCTCTCCTATGAGGGAAGACTAAGAGATCTGGGACTGTTCAGTCTAGAGATGAGAAGATTCAAGGGGCATCATATCACTTTATATAAATGTCTGAAGGGAGGGTGCAGAGAGGACAGAGCCAGGCTCTTTTCAGTGGTGCCCAGTGACAGGACCAGAGGCAATAAACACAAGGTGAAACACAAGAGGTGCTGTCTGAACATCAAGAAACACTTTTTCACTGTGTGACTGACTGTGCACTGGCACAACTTCCCCAGGGAGGTTGTGGAGTCTCCCTCCTTGGAGATATTCAGGATACATCTGGATGTGGTCCTGGGCAGCTGGCTCTAGGAGAGTCTGCTTGATCTGAGGAGTTGGACCAGACGACCTCCAGAGGTCTTTTCCAACCTCAGCCATTCTGTGATTGTGATGTCTGTCATCTGAAGGAGAGGTACATTTAGCAGACTAAATATTAAATAGAAGGCTGATTCTTCAGGTAACATCTTTTTAGTTGAATACAACCATTCATAAGACTGTAGCTGATATACTTTTAACTTTTTATTCTTATATACATTTTATTATGTTTTTATATAGTTTAGGTGCTACCTCTTGGAGTAAGGAATTCCAGAACTATTGATGGTGCCAGTTCCAGAGTAGCAATATCTGAGATAATTTTAACTGGCTCAAGTTCTGAAAGTGGTCTCAGTTCTGACCAGAGCACAGTAATTCAGGATAGACCCCATGTTGCTTTGGATAGATTGCTTTTGGTACTTAGATTACAATAGTGAATGTTGTTTCAAAGATAACTGTATTTTGCACTGCACTTACAGGTGCTGGCATGAGGTATGCTTGGCCACTAATTTTTTAATTTTTTTTTCTTACTGGTGCCTAATATGATGAAGTCTTTAGTTTTTCTGGACTATATTCGTCTTTTGTCCTTGCCAGGGTTTGTCATTTCTTTTGCTTACTTTCTCTAAGATTGCTGTTGTATTCATTGGAATTATTTTACCCTGCAGATCTAAAAATAGTTTGAAATTGTTTGGAGGATATTTGAGACCAGCAATGAGAAGCAAATTGCAGTATAGATGCTCTGTGGCCTATTTCTAGTTTAAAATGTTATTGCACAGTTGCATAACTGAAGTGGTGAACTCAATCTTCTTGTCCAGGTTTTTCCTCTGACTCCTGTGCTTATATACTTGTATAGGAAACAAAAAAAATTACATTTATTTAATATCCCAATAGTTTTCATACACTAAAAAAAATGGATTATGGTAAGAAATTAATTAAATTATGAGTATAGCTCTTGAGGTTTCAGTCAAGAAATTGTTTATAAAAATGTAGAAACCATTTTATTATTGCAGCAGCTGTGTAGTTTTTTCTCATCTTTCAGTAGCCAAATTGTTATGTGTTAGCTGAAATTAAGCAGCTATAACTCATGGAAAGTTGGATCTGATCTGAGTGAAAAGTGACTGAAATATCACACTACAGTTAAATGAAAGAAGGAAGTGTAGACAGAATATTTGGAATATGTATAAACCACTTTTTCAGTTAATATAAAATCTATCTTTGCACTCTAGTAATTACCTCCATTTGAAAAAAGTCTTTAAAACAGTGCCAGAAGTCCTATGCTGTTTTGCTCTCTTTCAAAATCTCTTTAGTCTGTATTTTTTCACCACTTTCATATATGTTTTGAATTGCTTTTTATTTTCTGTAAATGTTTCTACCTTTTCAGCTAGGTTCTGTGTGGCTGCTCTTCCTCTAATCACACTGCCTGTTGCCTTCCACTGTTACTGCTAATACCCATGCTATGCAGACAGTAGTCTACATTGTTAAGGTTTCCTGTAGCACTCTTCCTCAATCTTTTTTTAATCAAAGAACCATTCTTCCAAAATGCTATTTTTTAAACCAAGATTCAGATCATATTGGTAAAAGTGAAGTCAAGGGACACAGAGTCAAGAAAAGGGCTAATAGAGTTTTATATTATTTTCTACAGTGTTAAGAGAAGGTTTGGTGCTTTACAGAAGAGTATAAAATTGCAGACGGTCACTTGTGGCTGCTGGAGATGAGAAAGTTAAAACTGAGGTTGACAGGGAAAGGAAAGTATGATGTTGCCTGCAGTATATAAGTGCATTGGTATTTTTCTTCACAGGAAGTTGGAGACTAAAGGCTTATCTGATAATGACTACTGTCAGCTACAGACTATCAATTTACAGGGACCTCTTATCAGGTGTAAGGCAATTCTTAACATTCAAGATTCTGAGCACTTCATTCTCTGTGTTGCAATTTCTTAGGTGCTAAAATATGAATTATCTGTTTCTGGAATTTAAAAAGCGATGGTACCGGGGGGAGGAAAGGGGGAGGGGAGAAGCGGGTGTGGGGGAAGGCTGAAACTGGAAGCCAGTAAATTGTATATTTTATACTGTAAAACAGGTCAGAATTATTGATGACACAGCAAAATCAATAAGGAATTCTGAGGAATTTGGATATGTTTCTGTGGTGGATTGACCCAGCCTGGACGCCAAGTGCCCACCAATGCCACTCTATCACTCCCCCTCCTCAACTGGACAGGGGAGAGAAAGTGTAATGAAAGGCTCATGGGCCAAGATAAGGATGGGGAGAGATCATTCACCAATTACCATCATGGGCAAAACAGACTCCACCTGGGGAAAATTCGTTTAACTTATTACCAATCAAATCAGAGTAGGATAATGAGAAATATAAAGCAAATCTTAAAACACCTTTCCCCCACTCCTCTACCCCCACCCCTCCCTTCTTCCTGGGCTTAACTTCACTCATGATTTCTCTGACTCTTCCCCCACAGCAGCACATGGGGATGGAGAACAGGGATTGCAGTCAGTTCATCACATGTTGTCTTTGCCACTCCTTCTTCCTCAGGCAGAGGACTTCTCATGCTCTTCCCCAATTCTAGTATGGGGTCCCTCCCATGGGAGACAGGCCTCCATGAGCTTCTCCAACATGAGTCCTTCCCACAGGGTACAGTTCTTCACGAACTGCTCCAGCGTGGGTCCTTTCCATGGAGTACAGTCCTTCAGGAAGGGACTGCTCCAGCACAGGTCCCCCTCAGGGTCATGAGTCCTACCAGCAAACCTGCTCCAGCGTGGGCTTCTCTCTCCGTGGGGCCACAGGTCCTGACAGGAGTCTGCTCCAGCATGGGCTCTCCATGTGGTTGCAGCCTCCTTCAGGCATCCATCTGCTCTGGCACGGGGTCCTCCATGGGCTACAGGTGGATCTTTGTTCCACCGTTAACTTCGATGGGCAGCAGGGGGACAGCCTGCCTCACCGTGGTCTTCACTACGGGCTGCAGGGGAATCTCTGCTCCGGCACCTGGAGCACCTCCTCCCCCTTCTTCTTCACTGACCTTGGTGCCTGCAGAGTTGTTTCTCTCACATCTTCTCACCCTCCCTGTCTGGATGCAAAATGTGCAGATTTTTTTTTTCTTCCCCTTCATAAATGTTATCACAGAGGTGCTACCACAATCACTGATTGGCTCAGCCTTGGCCAGCAGTGGGTCTGACTTGGGGCCAGCTGGCATTGGCTGGGTCAGACACAGGGGAAGCTTCTGGCACCTTGTCACAGAAGCCACCCCAGTAGCCCATCCCCCCACCCCAAAACCTTGCCACACAAATCCAACAGTTTCTAATCTATAAATGCCATTGCTGACTAGAATTCCTGCTCTCCTAGGATCTAAATATTTCTATCATCCTCTTGTATTCTTTCTTCAGAATGCTTGGTTCATTAAGTGAGTTTCTAAATTTTGAAGCTGATGATATCTATTTATTTATCTCAACCTGGACTGCTAGTAAATTGTGAGTTTCTTCTGCTCCCGTAACCTTTCCCTCATGGTCCTCATGGAGCTGACATGATAGCAGTATCCTCAGGCTCCTTAATAAAGTTACAACAATTTACCTCTAACTTAGGAAATAATTATATTTGGGGGTATTTTGATTGTTTGTTTGATTTGTATCCTAAAATAACAACAACAGTATTTTTGTTTCTGTTAGGATTTTCTCAGTCATTACAGAACAAACCAAAGCAAACCAAAAATCCCACATTTTTTGATTCAGCAAGAAATTCCAGTGAATTTACGATCTATTTCATTAAAATAACTGATCAAATATATAATTTAAGTAGAAAACAGAAAATCTTTTCTAATGAAGTGATTCTTAATAGTTACTAAATTTGTTGAGGAAAGTAATTGGCTTAAGAATAGGTTTTTTAAAAAGTACTTCAATTTCCCTGGCTATGTGTGCGCTAGTAAATGAAATGGGCAAGGGACCACTCTTTGGCTGGCTGGCAAAGCACAGCTCAAATCTGTACCACTGATCTTATCCCCCAAAAGAGAGCAGTCACACATAAACTGCCTACTGGAAATGGACCCTGGCTCAGGTGACTCCCGAGCCCTGCTCTGGATTCTCTGAAAAGTTCTAGTTGACCCAAGCCATATCTGTGCCAGAAAGAATGGTAGCAATTTAAAAGCACGGATGGCTATACACAGAGCTTGAGCCCTGGTTAAGTTATTGATGTAGACATTAACTCTGTTGCATGCACACCTTTCAGCAAGTACAATTGCAAATAGCTATTATTTCCTTCCTTTTTTAAGTACATTTGTCCATCCAAACCAGTGTGACAATGATACAGAAGCTATTATTTTCAGTATCAGTTGTCTCAGTCCTGTTTCCCAAACACTGTGATTATAAATTAATGGTATGGATGCCAAAAGAAGACTTAATACAGTTCACCTGAAAGGCTATCCTAGTTCTCTTTAAAATAAACGTATGCATCATTGGTCTGACAGTACAAAGCCGTATTACGGCCTAAAGGATAACTTCTCAAACTATCTTTTTGTGGATGCTTCTCGGGTAGACTGCAAATGTAAAATCAGGGCACTGTTTGTCTGACTAGTATGCAGTATTGTCATTATCAAAATTACTACTGGGCTGCAGAGAAGTACTCATACAGTGGTATGCTTATTTTTTCAATGCAGTGATTTGCTGAGATAAAAACAAATTTCTTAGGTTTTTATCCATATGCCTGAGGACCAACAACTATGCTTCATGCAGTTGTTTTCTGGACAGAATGTAAAAACTAGGCAGATGCTACTTTGCTATTTCTGAACCTTAATACATATTTTCAAACCATTGGATGGCTTGAGAACTCAGGTACATCTGCTGCCAATTGCTTTAACCCCTGTTTTTCAGAGTGTGTTTTCACCCAGACATTCAAGATAAATTCAAGATGAATGAGAACCAAAACAAAAAGTAGCTAGCACTCAATGAGAGAATGATTACTCTGTGAGCCTAATGTGTGAGCAAAAGTTTGGAAGGAACCTCAGGAGGTTATCAAATTCAATTGCTATCTCCAAGCAAGACCAACTTCAAAGAAACGTCAGGTTGTGCAGGGTCTTATCCAGTCAACTTTTTAAATTTTCCAAGAACTGACATTCCACAGCATCTCTGAGCCATCTGTTGCCAGGCTTCACTATTCTTATTGCTCAGGGTTTTTGCTCATGTTCAGTCAGAGCTTCCTTTGTTGCTAGTGGCCATTGCCTCTTGTCTTTTCACCATGCATCTCTGAGGTCTGCTTCCATCTCTTTTATAAAGTTTTAAGTAAAAAGAAATCTGTTATAGATTGTAGTTTACCCCTGCATTATCCTCATTAGGTTAACTGAAAAACTGCAAGTGGATAGATTTATATATATATTTTTTTCTTTTTGGTCAAAAAAATTAAAATGTCAAAGCAGACAGAATATTATAGAAAACGCTAGAGTATATCCTAGTCAGATATGAAATAGTAATAACAATATATGAATAACAATCAGGAAAAAGAAAAATATTTTAAGAGAAAAATAGGTATGTGGGGAGAATAGCAAGAAATAACCTTGATCACTCAAATCTGTGCTGGTGAAACTGGATTATTATGAATTGTAACAGAACTAAGATGCAGTCAAGATTAATTTATAATTTTACCAAATGTACAAATATTGGAATAATAGTTTCAGAATATTCCTAAATTAAGAATTATTTTAATCTGTACTCCAGGTGGTTTAGATCAACCAGTAAATTCTGCGCTTTGCATAATTTGCTGTTCAAGAATTTTCTCACCTTCTCTTTCTTCTTTGTGGATGTGTATCTTATGATCAGAATATGGGAGCTGAAGGGTTCTTACCATGGCATTAGCACTATTTTCTTCACTTTTTTTTTACCTACAAGCATTCATTATGTTTTTTCCTCCCCAGTTTCTAGTCTTCAGAATGATCCTCATTTTGAGCTTAGGGCATTTTGTTTTTCCTTTTATGGGTCAGGCTCTCCAACTGCATGTTAGACCCTGAAATAGCTCACAGTTATCCGGCTACTATATACTGCATTGTTTGTACAACAGGAGAGGCAAAGTCTGTCACAAAAGATCTCTTCACAGACTAAATAGGAGAATAAGGTACTCAGATGTCAAAAATTTTCAGTTGATGTCTTCATTTTTTCTTTTTTCACTGAAAAAAATAAATATTTTCATAAGGAAAATAATTTTTTATTGTGATAAACTTAAGCCATTATATCACACTGTTATAGCAATGATATTCATATCTATGTAGTAACATGATTTGCTTTGTATTTATTGTATTAGAATTAGGTGCAGTGCAGGTAGTTAAAAAAGAAGAGCACCTATTTCAAAGATAATATACTGTGAAATTTATCTTTTAAGGGCTTTTTTAAGGGAAAGAATAAGAAAATTGCATGTCTTTTTTTTTTCCTCCTTAATATAGGGTTCATATCTAATGGTGATAATATAGAAAAAACACTTATATTTTTAGAAAGCATTCCACACTACCTTCCAGATAGAGGCAGCATGACTCATGGTAGCAATTTCTGCATAAACAAGCTGAAGAAAAAATTATGAAAAAAGCGTCTGCATAATTTTTAAAATGTCAATTTTCAGATATAGCCAAAATGACATTGAACTGTTCAGCTTTGTAATAAACTTTCAGTAAAAATGTTTAAGGCATAACGTTGTGATTGAATATATCTTTTCTTCATTTACTCTTTATAAATTCTTATGCCAGGTGCATCATATTGTTACCATCTTCCAGTAGTATATTAAGCGTGTTGAATACATTCTGACACTTGGTGTTTCTGTTGAATATTCAATAACTGTGGTTTTTTCATCTTGTGTGTTGTATATGCACATACACCTGTAATATATATAAAGCTTCTATTCATATATATGTGTTAATGTTACAAAAGGCAAGTTCAGAATGTCAGTGGCGGTTTTTTGTTGGGTTGGTTTGGTGGGGGTTTTTTTTTCTACTTAGAAGCAGAAAAAGGCAAGTCCATTTGTGATGCTCTTTGTTTTCTGTAGGAAGTATCATGCACAGTGTCAGGCGGGGCCTTCAAAAAGGCTCTATTGTAGAAGGTTCCATGCTGTCATTCATATTTCTTTTGTATGATCAATTTTAACTAGTGGTTGAAGAAACAGTATTTTTATTTTTAAAAAAGACAGAATCTCTGAATGAGATTGACCATAAGTGAAAGCTGAAACAAAATTTTGTTGGAAGTAGTATCTTTGATTAGACCGGAAAACAAAAGTTCTATTATACTTTGTCCAAAACATAAAAACATTTGGGAAAAAAAATTTACCTTGCTGAAGGTCAAGAAATAAGCAGTACAGTAAGTGCCAAGAAGCACACTGAAGGAATAGATGTGTTTAAAAGCATTTAAATGCAGACCTTCAGAACGAATAATGGCAGACGATGCTTTTATTTAAAACAAAAGGCTTAATCTTTTTATGAATAAGATGCATTATCATAATCAGCATAAGTTAGCAGTCTTCACTGACAAATATTATTTTTGAATTTTCTAGACTTAGCCTAGATTCAGTACATAAAGAAAAGACCTTGCCCTTCACTGCCTTTGGAAGAACAAAATATCAAAAGAAAAATATGTATGAAAAGTTACTTAATAAACAAATGAATTAACTTTGAATGTACTTCCTCTTAAAGCAGTTCTATCACATGTAATATTATAACCACTGCAACTCCTACTAGTCTTCAGGGTAAAGACCAGCTCTGTCAGTACAGGTTTGCAAACTGCAGTCACTCAAACTTAACTAATGGTCTTTAAGAAACAATTTTTCTCTGCATGGTAAGTTCGGGTGTGTGACTATGTGCCACTGGCAAACTGCAGTTAATGACTTTGATTTCTAACAGAATACATGCTTAGTTTTTTAGTTTTTGTATCCTCACTGGAATTTTATTTTATATAGCTCAAGGCAAGTGTCTCTCTTCTTTTTAAGTTTGCCGACTCCCAGTTTATAGTCCAGTCACAATTTTTCCCAATTGGATGATAGCGTTAAAATGCAAAAAGTGAAATACAAAAGGTAGAGCTCAAGTTGTTCTGCCCACTCAGACAAAAAGACTTCTTGTAAGGAGTAATTGAGTACCTTAACTGATAAATTGAATAGAACTATGCTTCTCTGCCTTTCTTTGGCTATTCTCTTAATATAGGTAATTTGTACTAGAAAGGTGGATTTAGTCTGAGTATTGCAAAGTTATAACCATTTAGTTATGACACGGATGTTATAAATTCTATCTTTCTTCTTTGTCTGCTTGTTGCTACTTCTCTTTTCCAAAGTCATAAATGTGAGCAGGGTCTTGTACCATATTTGTTCTTATAGCTCCCTTATCAAATATGGTACAATTGCCAAATTGGATTGTCAGAGCTGATTTTGCTGGAATTTTGAAATAATATTAAAAGGAACCGGCTTTTATGTTTAAGGAGCTGGAAAAGATCAACAAATATATGTAACAACATTCATAGGTTGATTAACAAAATATTTCTCTTGTATGTACACTACATTTTCCTGACTAAATCACAGTAGTCTCTTGGTGTGGTATCAAAGAGCTGTTCTGGAGAAACAAGTATTTCATACTCATCATAGATCTACAGATTTATTCCATCATCTGTTCACTTCCTACTTAGAACTTTTTCAGATCACCCTGGACTTTCGGTGAGGAAGGGAAGGGAACGGAAAAACATGCACCTAAGGAAAAAGCTGTATTGGAAATTGATCCTGGAATCTGTTAAATTCTAGCTAAGAAATACCTGCAATGCTACTTAACAGACCCTGTAGAAGCAAAGACATATCTTTCTCTTCTCTCACAGTAAATACTTTACCACAAGAAGCAGGACCCTTCACAGTGGTAAACTGCAACTTCAGTTCTCATTTCCTTTATATTTCACATGATGACATTACACACGAAGAATTGTCATGCTCATGTAGAATATAGCATCACGCCAATATAGAGACCTCTCTAGGCAGAGTAAATTACAAATTAACCCCAGAACCACAGTCATGTCTTTCCCAATCTCTTGCCTATTTCTAAAGGGAAAAAGAAAAGTGTAATTGGACAAAAGCTACCATGAAGAATTACCTCCACAAAATAAGTTGATTTTAGCCTGTATCATTTTAGTGATGTAGGTTGTGGCATAGCTCCAGAAACAATTGTACAAACGTGAAAGAGGAAACTTTAATCACTGGAGCAGGAAAGAGAGGACTGGGGAAGGATGTAATGCAGAAACATTAATATGTTTGGCCAGATTCACTGACAAACCCGGTATCTCTTTAAGCTACACTCCCAGAGACTGGCAACGTTTAAGTCTTCTCCAGATCGTTCTCAGGATTCAAGCATTCCCTCTGACACCTCACTTGGGAAGCTTTTCTAATCTTGAAAAATGAGCTAGTCCAGGCTCAAGGCTGTCTTGTAGCTGGGTCTAAACCAGTTGGATAAGGGACCAAGCTTTCTACCAAACTTTAAATGTCTGAGGACAGAACTACTCGTCCTTTCTAGCACAAAGACACAGCAGGGAGGAAATATTTCCTCCTTTTTTTTTTTTTTTTTTTTAATCTCTAAATTCCATCATTACATAAGAATGGTTAGAACTGAAACGGTGTATAAGGGACCACCCCTGGGGTACAGAGTGACAAAGAGTGACAGTGACTACACAGCTGGTCTTATGGATATGGGAAATGGATTTTGCCCTGTATGAGGTAGCATGGAATCATCACTTATTTTCAAAGTAAAACCTCTGAACTACCCTCCACATGGCTTGCTGATCAGCAGACTATTTCAGGGAGCAGACTCAAGCCCACAGAAAACAAATCCAGCCAAGAAACCACATATGTTCTTTTCTCAGCTTCTCAGAACTTTCTTTTTAGAAAGATGTTGCTAGAGTAATTTCTGTTTATTGTTTTCCCTGTTTCTATCTGTTCAGCTTGCCAGATGAACACAATTCTTGACAGAAAATTACATTTATTTAAGAGAAAAATCGAATTACCCTTACCATCCCCTCACAATCTGTATCTGAAAGGATTAGAAGGGTACATATTACAGACCACTGTACCATTATCATAGAAAATCCCATATTTCTCCTTCTTCTATATCTTCTTGCAGATTACCCCTTCCAAACATAACAAAGCG
The DNA here is from genome assembly GCF_000700745.2 of Antrostomus carolinensis. NCBI lineage: Eukaryota > Metazoa > Chordata > Aves > Caprimulgiformes > Caprimulgidae > Antrostomus > Antrostomus carolinensis. The sequence continues at coordinate 21,151 of NW_010290323.1, read as the reverse complement.
TTTCTATTCATTGACTGGTCAGACTAGCTATTCCTAAATATAATTATACTACTTTCATCATTAAGGGATGTTAAATTGTGTGTTCTTGGCAAATCCAGTTTTAACATCTGCCAAACGCACATCTCGCCAGCTGGCTACTGTTAGGTGCAGCACTCACCTACATTGTGAATCTGATGATGCCACATCTTAATATGCTCTGAATATCTGTCCACAGAGGACACATAATAATTTCCTGATAGGGTACTAATTTTTTGTACTTGATCTGAATATGTAAAATGCTTTTTTGCAATTCCTATATCTTAAGTATGATGGTATTGACTTATTACATGATCAAGACATGTTTGTATAGATAATTTGCCGTTTTGGAATGCAAGTTGATGCAGAGCATTCTTCCAAAATATGAACTGGTTGAACTAGCAGATTTCTCTGGTGGACATTTGTATCAATGATTCCTACAGTGAATAACATGAAGCTCCATCAGCATACCTCCATCTATGCACCAAGGATACAGCTGAAATATACAGACATCTCATTAAGCATAACAAATAAATTAAAGAAAAAAAAAGGAAGATTAAAATGAATCAATGAATCTTTTCACATTTGTGTAGAATAATGCATACCTTTGTTTTCAAGAAAGGGTTAGAAAGATGGCACAAATTAAACAAAATGGAGGTAGTAAGAATGATCATCTGTAGCACAGTTCCTTTTCCTTTTACTGTCACTCACAATCTTTGACGAAAGTGTGGAGCATCTGCAGACACTGTCCAGATAAGAAAATATCCTCTTTTCTTCCATGTAATATGGCATCTACACACTGAGCTGTATTGATCAGAAAATGTCTAGAGATGCTATGAAACAGAACACATGTGAAAAACAGCACTATGAGAAGTTAAGTTTGGCTCTATTGCTGTTATTTTACATCAGTATCCTACGGATAAGCATCTTGAGTTCTGAAGGTTTCCTGATAGGAAAACTCTGATTCCTGACACTAATCCTAGTCTTTGGCACAACCCTGACTGCAGTGGAGGCTAGATCTACAGAACCTCTCTTTTCTAGATTACTAATTAAGAACAAATATATAATATAGGTTAATAAAATTTACATCAGCCTTAAGCTAATGGTTACAAGGCTGAGACACAAGGTGGATGCAAATACCAAAACAGGTATGTTGTTCCATTTACATTTATTTGGGTACCATGTCTGGTGTCACACTTTCCTTGCAACCTTGTATACACATATACAAATACATATGTAGTTGTATATGCCTATATTGTATATATGTTTTTTTAAATTCAGCCTAAGATTGTATGGAATAAAAGTTCACACAAACAGAGTGCGCAGTGATCCCTTTGTGCAGGTAATGGATATAGAATCATTGAGGTAGGTGTTCCCAGTACTAGATACACAAATGTACAGGTGGCTTTTTCATATGATAACATCAACTTTGGTCTTCTTATAGACATTTCTTTTTTTTCAGTTTCAATTTTTGAACAGAGTTTGGGTGAATAAAGAAGTACATTTATTTATTTTTAAATTCAAGAATTAACAGAATAGGCAATGTATATGAGTGCAGAGCCAATGTGGAGGCACTACTAAACAAAGGCAAACAGCGGAACAGCAAGTTCCTTTTGTAATCATAAGTAAAAGGTTCACAGAATCACAGAATGTCAGGGATTGGAAGGGACCTCGAAAGATCATCCAGTCTAATCCCCCTGCTGGAGCAGGAACACCTACATGAGATCACACAGGAAAGCATCCAGGCAGGTCTTGAATGTCTCCAGAGAAGGAGACTCCACAACCTCCCTGGGCAGCCTGTTCCCTGTCACCCTCACTGTAAAGACGTTTCTTCTCAAGTTTAAATGGAACCTCCTGGGTTCCAGCTTGCACCCATTGCCCCTTGTCCTACCATTGGACATCACTGAGAAAAGCCTGGCTCCATCCTCCTGACATTCACCCTTTACATATTTATGAACATAAATGAGGTCACCCCTCAGTCTCCCCTTCTCCAAGCTAAAGAGGGTTGCACTGATATTCTAAAGACCTTCATGCTGAACTGCTATAAATCCAAGAGCTGAGAGCAAATGGACATTTCCTTAGTTCTTATTTCTGAAGAGGATACTGAAAGCCTCTGTTTGCATTCTTTTCATCGGAGAATTTTCAGTGTGTAGCTTTTAGGAGGCAGAAGAATACAAGGCTTTCTTGCTTCATCTACTCATTAGGAACAAAGTTCTCCTCTTTTTACTGTCTTCTGCTTATTCCTTTCTTGAAACTTAGAAAATATTGCCATATTTATGCTTTCCATTGCTATACTGAGCTTCTCATGCTTCTGCTTTCCCAGGAAACCTTTGAGGGATTCTACAGTTCCCAAAAGATTCTTGTTCTTAAAAGGTGTTTTCATAAACCAGACAGGTTTCAAATACAATGGTTCCCATGGGTTTTCTCTTCTCTAATGCACAATATGGCCAGGATTCCCCCTTCCTCTCCATTAGGCTTTTGGATCAAGCCTGGTTACAGGCAGTGGGGATGATACCTGGACTTTCAACCCTGCAGTTTTCAAAGTATTCAGGCTCGTAGCTTTGGTTCTAATACCTTAAACATCTTTCCTTTGGAGTAGAACAAACAGTAATGTAGACCATCAGCTAAAAAGTTCTCTATCAAGCTAATTTGAAGTGTTCAACCCTGGAAATGGAAGAACAGAGATCTTATTGCAGATGTGTCATGAAAAACTGGAGAATGCCAGGTCAGCCACCATAACCAGACTCTGCTTCTTGTTCAGGTCTAAACAAGGGAAAGCTGCCATGCTCTGAGAAGTCTTTAATCTTGTTGTGATTATCTGTCAAATTAAGGGGTTAAGAAGGTTAAGCTTTCTACTTTGAATTTATTTTTTTCTCCTTTTCTGAAATTAATTCTTCATATCAGAAACTATTCAATCATGAGTCCAGGGCAAAACAAATGTAAATGCCTTGGAGCTGAGACAATAAGTTAAAGATATCCCATAATTAACTTTGTTTTCTTAAATTAATGTTTCAAATATTTTAAAGTAATTAGATTCACAGAAGTAATCTCACTATATTCTTAAAATAAGTTATATGCATGCTTGGAATGATAGGAGGGAAATCGATCTACCACTGCAACAGCATCTCAAGTTGGAAAACACTAAAACATGGACCTGCTGTTCTGCATACTTGACACTTGAGTGAAGTTGTTCATATCCTTGAGTTCGAGCAGATGTGTGATTCCAGGATTAGGGCTTATGAATTTGCCTTGACCAGGAGTTTAAACTGACTGAAAACCATGACCTTTCAAGATTAAGACTTTATTTAATAAAGATATTTCTATTTGTATAGGCTGTTAAATATAATGCACGTTGCATGTGTTCAAAATAAGTATGCAGTAGCTAGACTCAATGTAGAACTACACCAGCATACTTATTGTCTTTTCTTTCTCTTTACCTATAGTTTGTAGCAATAAATTCAAATTAAAATCCTGTTCTGAAAGTGGCTGAACCATTTTTTATTTTTTTTTAGAAACTAGTTGTCAAAAGACAGCAGAAGGTAGTGGTTAAAAATATTAATTGAATGTAAGTGTGCTTATCCTAAGAACGTCTCAGCATTGCAATAATTTAAGTGATGCTTTGATTAGAATTCATTCTACTTAAAATAATTAAATTCATAGAGCGAGGATATAGTAAACAAAAATAGCCATTAGAAAAGCTAGAGAAGAGGTGATGACATTAGATAGCTGTGTATTTAATCAGAAGAATATAGGATTATACACTTTAGATGGGTAAGGTGGAAACATTACCAGAGAAAAATGTGAATTCCTAAGTCATTAAGCTATATAATCAATAAAATATGTGAGTTTCAGTGATCCTAGAAAAGAAATATGCACAGAAAGAAAGTCTATCTAAAAGCAATAGAAGTTTGTAACGTATCCACAAGATTTAATTTTCTCCTGTTGCCATCACTCTCTATATTTTATAAGGTTTTCTCTCCTTCCTTACAATGCAAAGCTACCATGCTCTGAGAAGTCTTTAATCTTGTTGTGATTTTTTAATCTTGTTGTTGTCAAATTAAGGGGTTAAGAAGGTAAAGCTTTCTACTTTAGATTGACTTTTTTCTCCTTTTCTGAAATTAGTTCTTCATATCAGAAGTTATTCATTCATGGGTCCAGGCAAAGCAAATGTAAATGCCTTGGAGCCGAGACAATGACTTAAAGATGTCCCTATAAAAATCACCAAATGTTACAAGTTAAATTGTTGTAAAGTATGGTAATAACCTACCTTTAATTTTTGGTGCTGAAAATGTTATAGTAACATCACTACAGAATAGGAAATATTTATGTTTAGATTAAGCATGGTGCGCATTCCCTGAAACAGAAGAAAAAAATCTTCCCTATACAGAGATTTACAGACGCAGATAAATTTGCTCTGGTGAATACATTCAATATATTTCCTGCATAAATTATTTGAATTTTAACTAATTGTTTTCAATTCTTAAATGATTGCTAGAGCTAATAAACATTAGATGTTGTTTTGAAATATCAGGCAGAGCTGAAGTGTTTGGGCCTGGATTTACCCGCATAGGAAATTACCTCCATCCATTTTGAAGTGGCATTTGTCATCTATTTTTCATCAAGATCTGTTCATTTCTGTGGTGCTTACAGTATTCTTCTGGAAGAGCTACTGGAGAAAAATAAATTAATGATGCTGAATTGGCACTTAAAATACTGCAACAACTGTGGAATCAGTGTAGCTGGTCTGCTGCACCTATGTACCAATGCTTTCTAGTACACTCAGTCACAGGTTCTATTTATATTCTTTGTTTAATCACATAACAAAGTCTTTAAGATATTGCTGTAGAAAATTATAGAAATGAATTTTTTTGTGTGAGTGAAAGTTACTTAATTGTATATGTTGTGTTTCACTCCTCATATTTAAAATATCATAATGAAGTCTGCAGAAGATCTAGGAGCCCTAGTTCACTGTTATTTGTAAAGTGTTTAGTGTTTTAGGCATTTAGTTTTGCTGAGGTGGTATTATTAGGAAGAAAATTTGCATTTTCTTCAGCATATATGTAGGCCTCCAACATTAAAGGTTAACAGTCTATATAACATAGGAACATATTTGATTTAGTAGCACCAGGAGCATGAACATTGATTCTGATTTAGCAAATCAAAGTTACTTCTGTGTACAGGCTAGGACTATAGCCATTGTTACATGAAGTAGATAATTTATCTTAATAATTTGCATCATATCTGAAAGTAATATTGTAATACTGTTGGCAAAGCCACTGTCTATTTGACATTGTCATTTTCATCACAATCTGCAATCAGCATATGAGGCAGGACACATATATGAGAGCAGTAGTTATTTAGAGAAAGAAACTATTGTAAGAATTATTTTTCCAAAGAAATTATGTAATCCTAAATTAGTACATAATTCTTCATTATTCTAAATTATTTTCTATCTTCCTAATTTGAGTTTTGCTTCTGGAATACCAAATGTTTTCCGAAAGAAATATTTTAAAGTTTGTATCAAAGTAATGTATCTCTGAAGACATATATAGAAACCTTCCCTGAACTACAACTGAAAATAGGAGTTTTGAATAAAGATTACCATAAATAACACAGTAGATACTTATCGACAAAATTATCACATTTCTCCTCCTTATTGCTGCATTTTGAAATGAAAAGTAAGCATTTCAAATACAGAAGGCACATCAGAGTTAAATATGTTAACATGGAAAAAAGAAACCTCTTAATGATTCACTTTTCTCTTCAAAACAGTCAAGATTAAGTTAAATAAGTCACTTCTACCAATACAAGATATATCTTGTCTGTGTTGCAATGCAATACAGATGAGCAACAACTGTCTAGACATTTACTAGTCCATCAACAGGAGACCAGTGCATCAGAGCCCAGGTCTCTGATTTGTCTCCCCAGTAAAGAAGAAGGGCATCATTGAAACCTGTGGGGAATCTGAGAAGAAAATGCTGTGGATTTCTGACTAACGTTATTGATGAAAGTTAAATGCCTGCTCAGAACCATAATCAAGCTCAGGAGGTGACAAAACATTTGTGCGAGCTGTTTAAGTAGAAGTGAGGCGGAAAGGAACCCTGTTGTGAAAAAACGGACTATTTGGGGGTTTGGATCTGACAAATATCTGGTTCTTGAGGAAAGAAGAGACTGGAAATCATTGACTGCTTTAAATAAATTAACTCCTTCCACCAGGGGTGCCTTGTAATTGTTTTTGTTTTTGTTTTTGTTTTTCCTTCCACATATCTTGCATCAGCTGGAAAGATTTTTAACTCAGAGTTCAAGAGACTAGACATCATAATGAACCTATCCTTCGAAGCACAGCTGAGTTGTTCAAGTTTCCATTCTATGATTCTATAAGAGCTTTTAAACAGTTATTCAAAGCCTTTATAAATCAACATCCAGAGTACACTGATTCAAAAGAAAACATGCACCTGCATGAGATGTGTCCATCACCAGGAACAGAGGAAACCAAGGCCTGAATTACATTACTTGGTCATAAAGGGAGAAATCACCTGTGCAGTATATTTTACAGTTTTAGTTTTCTCCTTTCTTGTGTTCTCCAAGGCAAATATGGGAAAGTTTTCTTTTAGTGAAATTCTTCTGGAGCATTGAGAAGAAATGGCAATGTTTGCTAGAATGAAAATTCATTTTGAGTCAGATGGAGGAGTATGGATAGACCACAGTTCATAACTGCTGCTACCTCCAGGCTTTCAAGTCATCTTCTGGGCATCAGATATCATTAAATTGGCTTGAATGCTGTGCATTTTGTTTTGGTTACTTTTAAAAATAATGCAGTTAGTATTCTGTCTCTGGATTCTGAAATTTAGATTATCTATCTTATTTTCAGGCTTTCCTCTGTATCAATAGGGGTTAGAAACTTCATTATTTTAATGAAAACAAAGATTCTGACAGGGGCACAAGTCTCCAGATGCTGTACCTTAAAACTCACAAGTGCAGTCATATGCAAAATAAAAATAAAAACTTTTGTTAATGCTGTTCAGGAAAAGGCTCTTCAACATACCCAGATTTTGAAAGGTTCAGTTAGCCCATGAACTGAGCTTATACCTATATTTCAGTTTTGGAAGATACAGGTCTGCCTTGGAAACTTTCTAGAGGTATATGCCATGTTGAAAAATAACTTTAAAAAAAAAAGAAAAAAAGAAAAAAAGAATAGGGCTTTTTTATTTGATGCAAGACCTACCTTACTAAGTGTTGTTATGTTTCATAACACTTGGAAATGAAACAGTTTCAGTTCTCTCTAGAGAAGTTATTGAACTTATTTTAAATAATATATTTATCTCCCTGATAGCATCTGTGGATGTGTCCAGATTTCAGGGAAGAGATGTTTTATGGCACCTGGAGTCCTGAGCTCCTGATTTTTCAGATCAGGGAATGCTTGTCATTTTCTTCCAGGTTTGGTTTTCTTTCCTTCTTTCTGGAAGAACCTAGGAGAGCAGGGGCATTGGTGCATCCTGATGTCTTGTCCCATCATTTAGTTGGGAAAATGACTAATGAAGTCAATATGGATCTGAGAACTTCCTTCAGAGAAATAAATATCACATTACTCAAGTTACAGGACAAATTTAGATCTGCAGATGTTCCCATATGAGATTTTAGCCAAGACACTATGAATAACACTTCTATTTCTGTGAAAAGTACATATGGAATTTTAATAAAGGACCTTTGTTTTCTTACAACTTGGTTTCATTTCAGATAATGCATACACATTTCAAATATGATATACAGTTCTGGCTTATCGATGTATTGTTAAATATGTATCTACAGATAAAAATATGATCACATTTATTTTACTTCATATCCTAGTACAGAAGTTGCTTTGTTCATAACACATAATGAGAAAACCTAGATAAAAGCAATTTTTATAAATTTTTATTTACATTACATAGTCAACTTTTCTTCAAATAGGGATCTTATGTTCAGTGAGGTCTTGTGTCTTTCTGTCTTTTCCACCGAACTGACTGCAATTTAATAGAATAAAGTTTAATAGGAACTGTAGACCCTTTCTATTTGTCAGTTTGGGGTTTTTTTGTTGTGATTTTTTTTTTGTGGTTGTGTTGTTTGGGGGGAGGTTTTGTGGAGGGTTTTTTGTTTGTTTTGTTTTTTGCTTTTTTTTTTTAGTGAATATCCTATCTGGTAAATTCTGTTTAAATAACTGTATCTTCTAGTGGGAGTACTATGATGTTACTTTTCAGATAGCCTTATGAGTCCAACTCAGGAAGATATTGCTAAATTTGCTAAATTGCTAACTTTATAGTTGAAATTTTAAAATGGACCCCCTAGTTGCAATTTTTCTCCTTCTGTACAAAGTATTTGAGAAATAGCTGAAATGGTAAACCAGCAGTGAAGATCTTTTAATTGCCATTTTTAAAAAAAACATTTGTGTTTTGTGCAACGTGAACAAAAGTCATATTCACATGAGAGATAAAATAGTCAAATAATTTTTTTCATTATTGTGGTCTTCCATTTAAGCAATGAACAAAAGAAAACTTGAAAATAATTTATAAAGATATTTATTAAAAAGCAGTAAATTGTATTTGGGATATACAGCAGGAAAAGTTATACATATAAAGTTAGTTATGTGAAGTGATGAAATTAGTACACATTTTCAGATATGGTCTCTGTGTCTATTGTTTCTCAAGTTTTGATGTAGTTTGGGATAATGCTTTGTGAGAGAAAAAATTTAATTTGTCATATGGTTGCCAAAAAGAATCCCACAGTAGCTATCACGAAACTAGCTTCCAGTTGAGTTAAATAAATATATTTAAGCCTCATAACTGGGTGGTATGGATTTTTTCTTTTAATAAAAGTTGAAATGTAGATATAATCCATTGGTACTAGGACCATTGCCAAAAAAGGAACTGTTACATCTTTTTAAAGTACCCTGCTCTGCCCATAATGCTGTCTGTGCATGTTCAACAGAAAAAACCTCCCTTCCCCTCTCTTTTTTTTTTTTTTTCCTTTTAAGAGTTCTTTTGCCTACAGCATTGCACACAGAAACAATACAAGCTGTCAAAAACTAGATAACCAATTTACTTGGAAAATGAATTAATGCTTTCCTCTTCTGACATTAATTTTGTTGGAATTGTGTCTCAAGTAGAAAATCTTGGCTTTGAGTGTGGAATAATAACAGTTACTTCTTTAGACTCAACAGGCTGAAATGCCAGGAATGGAAAGCCATGTCCCCAGTGTGACTGGAATATCAAGTGACAACCTTAGTAGGGTGTTTTACTTGCACTGTTCAGTCCTGTGTGGGAAAGAATGAACAAACTCATCAGGATTAAAATTTGTGGTGCATTAACAAAATTTAATGATGAAGAAATCCATATTTCCATATATTTGCATGTTGCTTCATAGAACCTAGGACATACTCACTAGACTGTCACTAATATTTTGTGGTAGGTCTCAAATTTGCATGAAGACACTTCTTGTTCATGAGTGAGTAGGTACCGCTAGCTCTATAATGTTGCAGCTAGGCTAGTCTGTAATTGGTTTATTTTGTGCTGTCTGTTAGTGCAGCAGCAGTGAGTGTGGGGCAGTTTTTCTCTATGGTATGCACCTCTGCAGGAGAGATACTAGTTTATGACTGGAAATGTGCATTTGAATCATCATTTATTAAGCATTTTCATCTGCAAAAATGTTCTATGTATTTTTCAGTTTAGCCCTTGAAATTTCATTTTTATGCAGACTGGCTTTTTCAATACCAAATGCTACTCAAGTTTTTACTGTCACATCCTTTTTTATGAATACTGGCAATATTTCTGGTGCTACTTATCAGTGTGAAAGATGACAGTATTTCAGAAGATGGGCAAATTGAAAATGGAAAGCTTCATGTAGCAAAAAGAAACAAAGAAAGAACTGCAAATTTGTATTTGTAATATCATCTGACTTTTTATGTAGGTAAAGGATAACTGACTTTCCAGTTGAACAACACAGTCCTTCAGATTACTTACTCTGCATGTAATGCTTCTCTTCCAACTTTGACTGCTAATAGCTGTGCTCATCCAGCGTATTAGGAGAGCCAACAAGATCAGTGTGGGTGAGTGTCAGACGAACCACTGGAGGACTTCTAGGATCTAATTTGGGTGGTCCAGAGATCTTAGCATGTAAATAAGAGAATGACAGGAAGCTTCTCGCAATTCTATTCAGTTACTCTCTTAGTATACTCACTAAAATTGTAACAATATCCTTGTGCCATGGCAAAGATTAAGAAAATTCCCAGGGAAATTTTAAGTGGTAAAACAGTGTATAGTTTCATACAGTGATTTTCTCCAAGTGCCTTAGAGCACTGTATAATTGCAAAGCATGTAAAATTAATTTTGGACAAAGTGGTAATTAAACTGCAGCAGATTCAATTTGTCTTATGTGAGAATAAACTGGTGCCTTGTGTTGGTTTGTTGTTTTTGTTTTGTTTTGGGTTTTTTTCTGATAGTTTATTTGAAAAATGTATGATTCATAGTCATCTGTAAACTACAGATGATTCACAGAAGATTTCCAAGAGAAAAAAAAGGTATCCAAATGAATGAAGTTGGTGTTTCTCTTCTTACTCAATAGCTTATAGGTTAGAAAATTTGTTCCTTCCTTGTCAATTGTTTTAATATATCTTTTTTTTTAAAGTAACAGAGTACAAGAAGCTATATAATACTATAAATGTTATTACTGTTTAACAGACTTTAAGTAAAACAGTGACATATACACCTATGTAAACATAATATTCTATAACATATGTCAGTTGTCTACGTGCTAGAATTTAGATTTACACTTAAGGCCTCCAGCAGCCTTTTTTTTGATGATGTGCAGTTTGATCTTCTTAACACAAAATGAATCACAGGATGAATCAGGCCCTAAAAAATGCCTTTTTCTCTCCATTGATTATGAAATGAGTCTAGTCGTCTGGCTCATTTATAGATATCTACTTTATATAGGTTATCCACATTTAATCAGATGAGTCTTACTCTTGTTTCAAGATGAAAAAGTAATATATTATATTAGTACATCTAGGTTAAAGTGTCAACATACTCAATTTGCTGATCAGACATTTTTCCATCACTAGCATGTTGTCTCAGAAAATTACTTCAGACATTAAAAAAGGTTTGCAGCTGAAAAAGACTTCAAATCCATGAGTTTAAGCAGTCCAAATGCTTGCTTTCAGTTTCTTGATTTGTTGTTCCTCACTGTTCGTTTTTGTTTTCTGGGAACCTTCAGGCACAATAACTAACTTCCAATAAGTAATTTTTAAAAATATGCAGCTAAGTAAAAAAAGACGAAGTATGCATCAGTGTTTTCAGCAGAGCTCATTATTTCTTAGAAACTATCTACTTTATTACAGTTGAATTTCACCTTACAACATACAACTGTTTAACAGTTTGTTATTGTACTTGCAGCAGCAGTGTATTACAACTGGAATTAATGAGCCAAATGAGCTATTCTTAACTCTTCAAATTGACGTACTCTGATTTTTTTTTTTAGAAATTGTGGGGGATTTGTTTTTATTTTTCATTCACACCATAGTGACTAATGTCAATGAAGGGAAAAAAAAATAATTCCTTAGTATTTTAAAAGATTTTTTTTTTCAAGTGTGTTTAGCATCAAAGCAAGCTGTGAGACTGACACCACTGGGAATGGAAGATTTCTATTTATCCATGCAACAGGCAGCAGAGCAATACAAATAATTACAAACTTCTGTAATACAGCATCTCAGTTACGGCCTTGAAAGATTATTTTGTAAGAATAAATAATTATCTTTGCCAATTGAAACATTAGACCTTTTAGGAGGGTGGCTGTTTAAATGTGTTTTTTACTGACCTGGTTATCAAATAATTTCAGGTGGTAACATGACCTATTCAGAAACATATTTAAATAATGTATTTAATTTCAGACATATGTTTCAACTCTAGCCTCTTCCACAGGAAGTAATTGTATGCTTGAACATTTTAGTCAAATGAGTTTTTCTCATTACTGACCTCAGTCAGCCATCACTCAGCAACCAAAAATGAGGAAGGTGCCCTCTCACTTGGTCCTTTATCTCTTCACCTGTTGTTGCAGAACACACTCGGTGCTTCTGTTATCTCTGCTGGCAACTGACTGAGCACAACTGCGGGTGAAGACACAAGGAATATGAGGGCAGGAAGTGGAAGTTTTTCATAACTTTTAACCTATTTTTTAATTATTATCTACAATACTATCCAGATTACTTGAAACTGATGCCTGTTGCCTTAGCAAATACCAGATTCTTTCACTATAGGAATCTATGGAGCTCATGCTCAGAGTACTTTTGTATTTTTTTAGTGATTATTGAACAATTGCTTTAAAAATCTGTACATGTAAAACAGACTTTGCAAACAAAGCTGCATGTAGTTGGTTTCACTAGTGTATAAACGGTTCTAGTCATTATATGTTAGTTTGAGGTACAAGGGAGCCTCACTTCTCTCCTCTCCTAAATGTTTTGACACTCTGGCATTTTGCAAGCCACTGTTTAAGAGTCATGGTCATACTTGCGTGTTCTCTTCTGGCCTCACAAATTATTACATGCAAATTGGAATAGCCTCAACAGTTATGGAATGCTTCTTTTTTTTTTTTTTAAGGTTTTTTCCTTCCTATTAAATATTTAGCTATTGTCTAAAATACTTTCATAGGAGATAAGAATGCAAAGTCCCTCTGACAGGTATAGAAAAGAAAGCTTTTGTAAACTGTATTGTGACTGAATGCCTTAACTCTTCAAATCCCACCTCTCATACTCAATAAGAAGAACAGAGCACAATAGGTCTGCTCTGGTAGGGCTTAACAGATTGAGTTCTTTATGCAAACATAGTAGAGGAAAATCTAGTTTGCAAAGCCTGATAAAGCTTAGTCTAAGATAAGTGCTTCACTTGTTAGCAAATCCCAAAGTAGAACTTTAGGTACCATGAGAGCTTTAATTTTGGAAACTTAGAGCTCTGCAGACTTCAGACATGAGTAGGTAGAAGCAAAGAAGATATTTCAAGCATCTGTGTTTTGTATTTCAGCTCCTAAATTCTGGTTATGTCCCACTTTAGATGCCTATGACCTTTTTACAATGTCATCTATAAAACCGAGATCTCAAAGGTATCACATTGTGAGTGTATTAGTCTCTCACTGGGTTCAACAGAAATTTGCTATCTATCTGTCTTTGAGTATCACAGTTTTAGGATGCTAAATCTTACTGAAAAGCATGAGGCAAATTCTTAAATACCTCTGTGTTTCATAAAAAAGAAAGTCTAATTGTGCAAGAAATTTGGAGTAATTTTACGTTTTTAGAAATCCCACTGGCTATTGGAATCAAATCATTAGAACTGAATTAGATGCCCAGAGTCCTGGTACAATGCCTCACAGGAGAGAGGCACCTGAGGGAAAGGTATGTCTGTATTATGTTTGTGTGCTACAGAGATCTCCAGTGTAGAAATACTTAGCTTGGGTACTGAAACTGTCCACTGTACAGCATGTTGTGCAGACTAATGTACCTTGAGAATATAGGCTCCCTGCAGTAGGAAGCTCAATCATTTAAAATGAACTTTGATATCTTCACACAGCACTGTCAGACAGCAGTAAAGCCTGACAAAACTTAACACGGTTCTGAGTAAGGACCTGATTAAACCACTCTATAGAAAACACTGTGAAGGGAAGTGGGGATAAACTACCCCTTGAAGGTCAGAGTAAGGCATGTGTAGCTGCTCAGGACTTTTAGATTACCTGTTGTACCCAGTGGTAAAAGATGTTAGTTTTCAAACGCTTCACTGGCTTGATTTCAAACAGGTTTGCAGCCACCAGTCAGCTAGACTATTCAGATCCATGGGGATCGTCTTTTTTCAGTCTCTGTCATTTTTACTGCTGTTTCTTCTTGCACAATTAACTATTTATTGAAGCAAAACTTTGATTTTCATCCCTCCAGCTGTGCAGTTTAACAGGTGGATTAGAGTCAGGCAGCAGCACGATATTAAAATTTCTGTAGAGGGGAATGTGTTTTAGGAGGTTATCATAACTCACCTCTTTCAGTCATGTTTTCTCAACAGGCATCCCAGCTCACCCCCTCTCAGTTCTCTCTTTGAAACTCTTGCATGGCTGTGCTGCACACAGGAACAGTGGAGCACTACAAAAACTAGCACTTCTAACTCCTGTAATTTTAGCACACTGATGTACTTTGTGATGCAGTCCCAGAAAAATTTACATCAGGGTAAAGGAGAGTGAGGAACTATAAAGGGGTGCAGAGCAGGGCTGAGTGAATGAATGCCCAGTGGCAGGGGAATAGAAACTCCTGAAACCGGATTGGCCATGAAAAGCAAACTAATGTAGGATTAAATCAAGAGTGTCCCTGCTCCCTTGCACTTTGGCTCGATTAATGGTAAAAATACAGAAGTATACACTGAAATGCTGTAACAGTTCAACTGCATCAATACAGTCAAAATGGTACAAAGTTTCTGTGTAGACTAGCACTAAAAATTTATAAGCTTGTTCATTTAACATGGTCCTTACAGAATTGTTGTCCATATTCCAAAATCTTTGCTGTAGGCGGTCTTGGCAGACTGACCAAGAACTGAGTGGGTATGGAAAATGAATTGACTGGGTACTACAAGGAGTGGTTTCTCCAGGGTTGAGATTTGAAGTACATTAGTGAAGTGTATGCTTCCACCATTCAGGCTGAAATTTTCTGCAGATGACTAAGAAGACTTTGCTGCCGGAGGCTGTCAGCTCAGCAATTTTCCATGAAATAAAAGGAAAAAAAAAACCTTCAATATTGAGCCTTCTAACCTTTATGGTGTGCCCTTCCAGATGTATTTACTGATTTTCAGTTATTTTTTTCTATAGAAAAGAATGCTTGAAGGTGTCTTAGTATCATCATAAGCAATGAAATTGAAAGCTGTGTTTTCATGTTAGCGTCTTTTATAATTTTTTGTTAGTGCTCCACAATGAGTGTCTACAGATACCTAAATCACTAGTATTTACTTCTTGTGAATAAATTTTATATGTGAAGTGGATACAGATCATCAAAGAGGAATGTAGGCAGGACTCATCATTTGTTTAGTGCAAGACAGGGAACAACTAAGTGGGTAGAAGTTCTGCAGAAAAAGATCTCAGATTTGGAGTGGATGACAAATTCTGCATGAGTCAATGTTATTAAGCTACTGCAAACAAGGCAAATATCCTACTGGGATATGTCAACAGGAATATAACCTGTAGGAGTAATCCTTCCATTCTGCTTAATGCAGGTAAGGATTTAGCTCAAGTACTCCATCAAGCTTCAAGAAAGACATAAAGCAATTACACAGAGTCCAGAGAAAAGCAATGAAACAGGTCAGAGGTGTAGAAAATACGGCCTCTGAGGAAGTTATCTGAGGTTGTTGAGTCATGAAAAAAAGTGGAGAAAATATCAGCAGTCTTTTGAATAGGTAAATAGATGCTATGATGAGAAATGTGATATACTAATCTTAAATAATAGGCTTCAAGGGCAGCATGGGACACTGGGAAAAACATTCTGAAAGAAAGATTGATTGGGTGTTTAAGTGGAGTGCAGTGATGTAGAATTTGTGTTACTGGATGTTTTTAAGAAAAGGTTAGACAAATACCTGTCAGGAATTATTTAGGTCACTAGAATAGACAGAAAAATGACTTTTTCAGTTGCTTTTTTATAACTATGATCTATATTTCTCTAAGTAGATATGTGACTTCTGATTTTCACATGATAGATTCTTTGGGTATACACCTCAAGAAAAAATAAAACTAATACAATTTCTGCACTGGGAACAAATACGTAACAAAATTAGTGAAGGGTTTAGAGAGGAAGCAATATGAGGAGAGGCTGAAGTCACTTGGTTTGTTCAGCCTGGAAAGGAGGATACTGAGAAGAGATCTCATTGCAGTCTATAACTTCCTCACAAAGGGAAGAGGAGGGACAGGCACTGATCTCTTCTCCCTGGTGACCAATAATAGGACCAGAGGAAATGGCAGGAAGATGTGCCAGGGGAGGTTTAGGTTGGACATTAGGAAAAGTTTCTTCACCCAGAGGATGGTGGAGCACTGGAACAGGCTCCCCAGGGAGATGGTCATGGCACCAAGCCTGACAATATTCAAGAAGCATTTGGATAATGCCCTCAGACACATGGTCTGAATCTTGGGATTGTCCTATGCTAGGAGGAGTTGGGCTCGATGGACCCTTGTGGGTCCCTTGCAACTCACAACATTCTATGAGTCTATGATTTCTGACTTACACTATTATATAAAAATTGAAATCTCACAATGACTACCAAATTCTGTTGAATAAATAATAAGGTGTAAAAAACCATACTCAAATGAGTCATTCTGTGTGCACCAGAACTCTGGGAAGGCAGAGTCAGTTCTTAGTATACGAAAAATCTAAACCTAATTATAAGCATTGCATTAAATCTGCAAGATGATTTTTTTATTGAATGTGTTTGATAAAATCAGTTTTCTAATAAAGAAAAATTAAGATGATAAGTAAAAGGAACCAGTCATAAAGCATGATAGAGTTATAACTGAAGACTTTAAAATTATCTTTTTAATGAGATAAGAACAATTATTTACTACTTGTGTAAAAAAATCTTTGGAAAAAAGCTTAACAGCATGGTACAGTTCCTGGAGAAGTAAAAAAAAAAAAACAACCAAACAAAACAACAACATAAAGGTGAATACAAATCAAAAGTACTGAAATTGCCTAGGACATGAAGGCCAACCAAGACCTAGTACTGTGCATTGCAGGAGACTGAGTGAATGTACTGTTACCCAAAGTGATGCATTCTTAAGTACTATCAGCAGTATGACTAGGAAAATAATTATATTCCATAATTTGTAGTCCTGAACTATTTACTTAAATATCTGGGCATTTTGCTTAAGACTGAAAAATTGAGCTTTTTATTTTAATTTTTGGAAAAATAAATACAAATCATGGTGAAACTGAATGTATAACCTTCTACAGTTTGATTATATCCTGTTGTATTTGTTCTCATGCCACTTTGTACTGAAAGAGAAATCAGAAAGGGTTATAAAGGAAACACTGAAAAAAATGAAAGATCTGTTTCAACTTTTGTAGAGAATATCTTGGCAGAGCAAGGGCATGATGTTTTACTTAAGGTCTGCCTGCACAACCCAGCTCATAGCCCTGAAGGCAGTGCCCCTGAAGTCTCCTTAAAAGATAAGGATGAGAAGCAACAGCAAGGTCATAAACAGAAGGGAGGATGTTCAACAGGATTGGCTGGCCATGGGGGTGGGGAGGAAGTGCCACCTGGAAGTGGAAGGAGGGAGAGACTGAGGCTGGCACGAATGCGGAAGTAGATTCACTTATAACCAATTATAAGATGACATGTGTGATATTTAGTTCATTAAACCAATAGTAGTTTTGTTTGTACCACATGAACTCTGTAGAACCCTATAAAAGTGTGTGTTTTAAGCTAATAAAGGTCACTTCACGAAAGTTCACTCTTATCTCCATGAGGACTCCGTGAATATTTCGGGACTTCTTCCTACAAACTTTAATTTATTCAGAGCTATGAGTTAGTGTTTACAAATGAGGGTCAAGCTGCATGTGACAGAGTAGTCCATACTACCTAAGCAGGTTGTTTCATATAGGTTAAATGACAGAAGCAAGCAGGAAGGATCACTGTGTCACACCTCAAACGTCAGTAGGTTGGTTGTCAGACAGCTGCCTGGGATGGTTTGTTTTCTTGGTCAGTATCCAGCTGTTTCAAAACTTAACAAATGTTTTCAAGACACTGGATTCTTCTTATGTAAGATGCATATTTGTATGTATATAGATTTATTTATTTTTATAGAAATGACCTAACTCCTCAGGCATGTCTGGCAGAGAGAAAATACTCATGTTTCAAACCCATTACATAAGACTTTTCAGCTAACATAATTTTAAGTAGAGAATGATTGTAAGGGATACAAGTCAAAGTATTAAGAGTATATTAGCCAGTCATCATGACTGTCTGCACTAGTAAACTCTAAAAATCAGGATCTGCACTGGCCCTGAGGGAAAGTGGCATGGGTGTTTTCATCCATTTGGCTAAATGCTTTTCCCTGCAAAACTGGGACCAACTGAAACAGTGATGGGAAAATCCACTGGGCACCAAACTGCTATCAAGACAGAGGACCTTGTGGCCCTGCTCAGGTACGTGTGTGAGAGGCACCAGCAGCCAGGGAGTCGCATCATGCCGTAGGGTATGCACACTCCCAGGGACTGAGGACAACCCACACCAGGACAGGGACACTAGGAATGGAGCATCAGGAAACCGTGAAGTGCAGGGCAGTAAATGCAGTGTGAAAGACATGGCCATATAGGAGCAGAAAACTGTTATGCATACATCACCTCAGCCTCCCCAATACCTGTCCCCTCCCCAGTGGAATTCTGGAGGACTGAATGTAACCAGCGGAGAAAATACAGAAAGCTGGGATTGTGGAGAGGGGAGGATAGTATTTTTTTTGCTTTTTAGTTGTTTGCGCTCTTCTTTTTCCTGGTACCTAAAAGAGTGATGAGCAGTTTGTCTTAGTTGGCAATTGATTAACTTCAGTAAAATTCCCCAGCTGCTGCCTGGTTTCCCCTTGACACCCTTGTTATTCTCACAGCCAGGTCTAGGAAGCAGCTGGGATAGCATAATCCAGCTCTGGCCAAAGACCTGTCAAGCACTGATGGTACAGTATGAATGTGTGTAGGACAGTGCTTGATCCTGTGCTTTGTCCCTTTTTGCTTGATTAGGATAGCCTCAAATTAATCTTGGCAGCTGCAAATCCAAGTGTAGTAGTGACAAACATATTTGTATTTTGGTAGTACCTCTATATTGAGCACATGCTGAAATGGAGTATCTGTTTTCATCCCCTTTGTCCCTTGCCTTCCTTGCCTCAGGTGCAATTTTATCCAAGAAGAGGCCTAGCAGTGAAAAATGAGAATCACAGCCCTACCTTAGAGCAAATGCCTCAGACCTAGCAAGTGGTGTGGCAGATTCAGCTACTTGTGGTATGCAAATTTCCAATTATCTACAAGCAAAGTAAGAATAGGGGATTGTGTTTTCCTCAGCTACAGTGAGCTCTGCAAGACAGTGCCTGCTTCACTTCTGTCCCTTGGGGCATGACTAGGAGATCCATTTTCACTAACCATTTCAGAATGCCTTGTCATTGCTCAGGACAAGCAGTAGTTACAGCTCAATGGAGATGTAATTGAGGTTTTCTGTCAAGCAGGAAGTGTTTAAAACCTCCTAAAACCGTAACTATGCAAACATTTCAAACACTGTGATATTTTACTAACTTTCAAGATCATGGCTTACATATTTCCCTTGTGCAGTTCTTCTTTCTTTACCACTAATGTATTGATGACTTTTTATTTTAAATGGAGAACATCTGAAGTTGCTTTCTACTTTGCATGCCTTCTTTTGCCTCATCACTGCACTGAAATTTCTCATAAGATTTCCATGTGCCCTGCCTCCCTAGACTTTCCTTCTTGTACTTATTCTTCTTGCAACACAATCAAGCTAGTGTCTCCCTAGCATTACTACAGAAAAAAAACCCCAGGATTCTTCTATACAGAAAAAGTCTCAGTAATAATATAGTTTAAATTGTAATACACACAATTCTCTGTTTCAACCCTTTTCATGGCATTACGCTCATCCTTCCACCCCTCCTTGGGTACCTAAGGCCAGTCAGCAGGGTGTGTTACAAAGAAGTAACTGATTGTTACCGTTTTCTGTATAAAAAATGTCTATGACATAAAAAGATAAACAAAAGTGAAAAAAAAAATTGCCATAGCCTCCTGGTCTGCTAGAAAAATTGCTGCAGGAAAAAACCTGCTGCAGGCAAATTAGGAAGAGTTTAGACAGGACAAGCCTGAGGCACTGCAAGCTCAGTAGAAAGTTTATGGTCTCCTACTAGCAATAGCAACACTGTGTTTCAGGGCTACAAGGTAACAGGAGTATTTAATTCCTGAACTTAATTCTGTTCTGGCTTATTCTTAAGCACAGTTTGTTCCTTGTACATGCTAGTGAAAGTATTCCACCAGAAGTGCCCAATTGTCTCTCCTAGAAAAAATATCAGAGGCTGTGACATGCTTTCTTTATAATTCTAATCTCCCCAGCTCCAGTTCAACATATCCTTTGTACTGATTTTTTTTTGTCATCTATTGTCTTCCCAGCTCCATTATTGCTTAATTAATCCTCAGCTCTGATCACTCTTTTACATTTAAGAAAATCTCAAATTAAAAAAAAAAAAAGCTCTTCTTTACTGGCCACGTGCATATGAAAATGGGAAATAAATATCTTCCATTACTGCTTTTAAACAAATTTTTATTCTTGTCAACCATATTAATGAGATAAACAATTGAATATGAGTTTAAAGTAATATTTCTCATTAGCATGCTAAAATAAAATGCTGCAGTTAGTAGATTTGGCTTCTAAAATACACGATTAGAACAGGGCACCTGAAAGCCAGCTTGTGATTTTATGACTGCAGATTTTATTGTAGGAATTATATTAAAATTTATATTGAGCAATTATACTCATGCAGCTACAGCTGTGATTGTACAGGCTTTTAAGGTACATTTTTTTCACAACTCCTACATAAAATCTTGTAAGAGTTGTGGGGACAGCATGAATTAACAAAACCTTTTGCACATACTAAGGACTACATTTAATTGTGAATATCCTTTCAGTATCCTTTTTAAACATCAGCTGTCATGCTATTAACACTTTGAAAGGTAATGATGTATTAAATTCATCATGGGACAAATTCTACAGTAAGGACACCACCCGGAGCCTCAGCACAGCTTTGGTTCTTTACCAGGACTGCTATCACTGAAACTGAGATGCTTTAAAATTGAAACAAGGCTAGGAATCACAGAATTGCCTAGATTGGAAAAGACCTTTAAGATCATCAAGTCCAATCATTAACATGATACTGACAAGTCCTGGACTAAACCAGGTCCCTAAGCACAGTGTCTATAACCACTCTTAAATACCTCCAGGGATGGGGACTCCACCACTGCCCTGGACAACCAGCTCCAATGCTTGATAACCCTTTTCATGAAGAAATTCTTCTTAATATCCAAATTTCCCCTGGAGCAACTTGAGGCCATTTCCTC
>NW_010290322.1:0-15827 GCF_000700745.2 Antrostomus carolinensis | reverse complement strand
GGTGGTTGCGGGGCGGGAGCGCAGCGGGTGCCAGGCGAGGGGTAATGCAAGCGGGCATCGCTTTACTGCTGTGCTTGCAGTCCCTTGAGTTCCTTCTCTCCTGCTTGTGCTCACTGTGGTCTCTACAGGAGCCTCAAATCCCACTCAGCCTCCTTTAAAGCTCACCCTGCTCCCTTTGGCTGTGTCAGTTTTATTTCCTGGCTTCCCGAAGCAAAGATTAATCATTTTTCCTAGGTTTTCATTGGAAATGGGTTCATTTTTGAGGCTTGCTTGCGTATTTGCAAATCTGTGTGTCCTGGCAAGTGCAGAGCGTAAATTTGTATGCATTTGACACCGCTGTTTAAACAGGAAGACCCTGTTGTGCTCTGTTAGATCCCTAAAACTATTCTGTATTTACATAGAAAAGCCCTTTAATTTAGATCTAAGAACTGATGTGATGCAGCTGTGACTGTTCTCTTTTATATCCAGCTGTACCACTATTTGACAATGAATGCTTTTAACTGTTTAAACCAAAGAGCTTGATGGGATCTATTTGACTTTTTGTGTGTGCTGTACTGGTATATTAATAGTATTTTTCTGTCTGATTTTAAAGTGTCCTGGTTTGTGAAGATAAATACGGAGATGCTACTGAGATATCCAGGTCATTGCTTTTTCATGGATGTTATGTTATTTATGTGTTTATTTAACCATATTAATTTAGCCTTGGTAAGACAAAGGTTCAGTGAAACGAGGTGTGAATGTCAGAATGTATATTGAACTGGGAATTACACAGTGGTCTTTTAAGGAGTACTGGATGTTATAGTGTGTTGATAATATATTACATTATTTTTTTAACTGCTTCTTACTCATTTCGAATTCAGCCCTGGTTTGTAAGGTGGTAGTATTTTGAACCTGATTCACTGAGCACCTTGGAGTGGATAGGGTAAAGCAGGTGGAGAGAGAGAGTCTCAGAATTGTGGCAGACCTTATCACCAAAATCTAAGTGTAAAGTTTTGTTATATTTCTTGCTGAACAAAAGGCTTTAATTCAAAAGGAATTAACTCTCCTCTCATCCTAAACATGACCTAAATGTAATAATGGAAATCATGAAGGAAACTTTCAGCATCACTTTCTGCATTGTTACAAACCAAAGAAAAGTCCATATATAAATTAGAAAAACAAAACTAGTAGTTTCAGAAATACCACATCTGCCACAGAGATAGAAAAAACCTGCCTGTTATATTGATTTTAAAAAGTGACTGGTTAAAGAAAACTTTTTTTTGGTTTTGAGGGAGAAAAACTGGCAAATCAGTAGTTCTTGACTAACACTTTTTCTTGGTTTTTCTAATTCAGCTGAAATTATCAGAAGGATTCTAGCCTAAGTCCCCGTGTTGCTCACAGGAACTGAACATAATTTTTGCCATGTTGAACAACTCAGTCACCAGATATTTTTAATAGGAACTTTCTCAACAGCCTCAAACCTGAGTAACTGTCCTTCGCAAAGCAGTGCAGTGTGCTCTGCAGTGTAGTTGCTGATGTGTGCAGCAAAGGGCATCCTCTGGATGCTGCTGACTGGTTGTAGGAGAACGCTGCTGGTACTTGGAAGGTGTGTTGATAACCACACACATACTCTGAACTGCAAAAGGATGAGCATAAATGAGATCTAGTGGAAAAATCCTGAAATAAAACTGAGCAGACTGCTCGGTCTCCTGCTTTTTTATGGTCAGAGCTAGGAGGGCTGTGCGGGACCTGCAGCTTTGCTGTTGTACATATCCACACTTGTGGTTGTTCCATCAAAGTTCATGACTGAAAATCTTAGCAGAGCATTATAAAGGCCATCTGATACAAGCAACACCATCTCAAGAAAATAATTTGTTTCAAAATAATAGAAAAATGCCAGCCTAGATAGAAAGACTACAGTTATCCCCTGCTGTGGTGTTTTTGGTTGGTACACCTGGACCATCTTGGGAAGGTTCTTCATCTGTCATGTTCACACTTAGGGCTCACATCACTTCTCTCTGGCTCTGCTCTCAATGTTAGGTATCACCCTGTCTCCCGTAGGTGCATCTTCCAGGATGTTTCCACCTAAGGTCACACCTAATGTGGCCAGTCCTGACTTGCTGATCCTTTCTTGGAAACTTGCTTATCACCTTCCCTTCTCTGACAAGTGATGAGGATACAACCTGTCTTCCTGCCTCTCTGGCCTGCAATCTGTTATTCCTCTTGCTTTCACCCCTTATTTGCCTGACTAGCTTTGCTTTCTACAGGGAAACTGTAGATTTGGAGGCTCATCAGCTTTGACAGTGCCTGTAACTGTGTGTCAGATCTTGGTTTAGTGGATAATATATTTTATTGGAGCAACCTTTGAGAAAATAGACCAACTTTTGTATACATAAGCCTGCAGTTTTGAAACAGAAGAGCTGGTATTCCTGAAAATGTGTATGTATGTTTTTCCAAATACATATATAATAAAATATACTGTGGCTTCCTACAAACTTTGACTTGCTTCTATAATTTTTGCATGTTGTTAATAGCTTCTGTAGTCTATGCAGCCTCCCATTCTGGGAAAATGTTTTCATATTATGGTGGTGAGTGTCAAAGGAGTAGAATCCCTAACAGTAAGCAAAAAGATAACATTTTCTCAAGGAAGGGGAATGTGGAGTTGCAGATTTCTCTGTGGTTATGCAAGGGCTCCTGCTTTACAGAAGTAAAGTACAATACAGGATGGGAGAACAATTTGCATAATGGACCCGTAATCTTCGAGAGATATTTGCAGGAAAGCAGCTTTAAGAGAAGCTTTATGGTTTGAGTATAGTTGGGACAGACTGATACAAGTCCAGCTGATTTTGGTGACACTTGCTGTTATCTCATAACTAATCTTCAACGGAATTATTTTTGTAAACGACCAGTTTAAATATTTTAAACAGAATTCTGTTTTTTCCTGTCTTCAGCAGGTTTTGTAGCTCAGCAAATGATATCTCTTTACCTCAAGTCCTTTCCATAGCAACAGATTTTTATGTCAGTGTCCTTGGTGACTTCATTGTGGTTTCATATGCGTAAAGAACATTATATGCCAGATGTAGTTCTTGTTCAGACTCCTTTGTTTGACAGCTTGAGTTTGAAGAAGGCAACTGTATGAAAAGGAGACCAATAAAAATGTAGACACGTAAGTTAGGATTCGAATATATGTTTAAATATCTTTGTTTAAATGGCCTCCTTGAGTGAAAAAATAATGTTATGTGATGAATATGTATGTATATTAATCCATTATATTTGCATGGGGCTTTTTCTGTTACTGAAGATACTTAAATTTAATTACACATAAAGCCCTAGAATACAGGAACAAGCTGTAAGGCAGGAATTAAAGGAAGTTATGTTCATGATAATTAATATTCAGTACATAGGCAATGCATTACATTGTGACATACTGTGAGTAGTTGAGACTTGGACTTCCTCACCAATAGGTAGAGCCAGGCTGGTGCATTGTGTCAAGCCCTTCTGATTTGGAAGAAGTCTGAATCCAAACCTTGTTTTGTAGTTCATGGCAGTCTCAGCTCTGATGCAGATGTTAGGGTCTCAGTTGTGTTTGGCTTTGGTAGGGCTGCATGGGAGGGGACAGCCCACAGGCCCTCTCCCTTCACTAGTGCTGCACAGGTACACAGCACAGGTACAGCTGCAGGCATGGGAATCGCAGGACACGGGCATGTTCTCTGCTAGTTTAACATCTAGTGGGTAGGATATAGGGAATCTTGGAAATAATTGTGCTTGGGCATACTTATTTAGAAGAGTCTGTACTAACCTCTCAGTTGGTATGGAGACTGCTGTTGGCCAACTCCTCTCCAGTGACAAATTAGGTCACCTATCTACTGGAGTGTCTGCGATGCAGATGGGAAAATGATTCAAACAATGCAGGGACTCTGGAGGGAGAGTCTTGAGTCATTGACGTTTCGTATGGAACTTTTTAGTTATTGCTTAATACAAAGGCGTTGCGAAAATCTCCCTAGTGAGTTCTGTAGTTAAAGGCAAGCGTAGTTTACCCACTTCTACAACAAAATATATTGCTTAATTTGATTGATGTGCATAGAGCTAGACTAAATTTCGTGTTTAATGATGTTTGTGCCTCTGCTGCTAGATAGATGAGGCATTTTACTTCTACTTGTACCTGTTGAATTAAATGAAGTCTTCCAAAGTCTTCATTTTGTTCTTATAAATATCTTAAAAGTCTGCTGACATTAGGTACTACTACCTAATCTGAGAAGATCTAAGGCTATAATGCAAATGGCATCCTTCCAGTGCAAACAAAGCTGAGCTCGTGTGTGTACATAAATTGTACCTGAGTTACAAGATCCTTTTAGTTTCCCATAATGTTCTTTGAAGACAGTTGGCAAGAAATTGTCAATTGTATGTCACTAAGAGCCGCAGCTCATCAGATAAAATTTCAGGGAGATTGTATCAGACAGCAGACATATCCTTTCAAGTACAACTTCAGAGAAATAGATGTGAACCCATCAACCAATAGGTTTTCCTGTATCTTTAACTCGCAGGGCAGTATTTACAACAGACAATGCAGAGGATGAGATAAGAACATTTTTTGCCAGGAAGCCTCACTACCAGCAGGATAATTTGTGATGTGGTTTATTGGATTTCTCTTTCTTTAAGTTTTACATTTTAGAAAGACTCTCAAGTGCTTGTTTCGATGAAATTGATCATAGTGACTACAAAAATGTGACCACAACACCTGATCTTCTTTTAATAAACAAGACAGTAACTTAAATGAAAAATACTTCTGATGCAAGCAGAGCCCTTTTCTTCTCCTTCACCAGGTTTTAGTGTCAGCTCACATTTGCAAATGGTATGTTTTGTTGATTACATGTTGCCCATCCTATAAGGGTATAATAGCAAGTCCAGCATTAACAGTTATTACTGAACCTAGAAGGTATTGAAAGGCCTTGTTTTTCTTTTTGAATTATTAAGGTTATTGTTCTCATATTGTTTCTGATATACAGCTAGATAAGAGGTAAAATGTTTCAACAAGCTGCATAAGAAAATGTTGGGTTCCCTTTAAGTAATTGTTGAGATTGGGAAGTGTTAGTCTACTTTGTAATGTGGAGACACAATAGATAATCAGCATGTTTTTTCAGTAAGGAGGAAGGATATTTTCATTACTGGCCTCCAAAGAGCTTGTTCCTGTTTTGATTTCTCTTTTTAATAATACTTTTACAGTAGTTCTTTAAATATGTGTAGATTATACATGGAGGAGTCTCTTCAGACTGCAGAAAACTGAGCAGTGTCACATACTTTTTGAACAGCATCTTTCAGATCTAGCAGGAAACTCCTGTGCTTGTACTACCTAACGTTAACCTTTTTCTCTTGAGTGAGTTTTGGGTTTTTTGGGGTTTTTTTGTGTTTTTTTTTTTTAATCATGGCAATTGAGAATAGGTACTTAGCCCTTTGGTTTAGGGGGATGCAGTAGTGACCAGGTGTGATGCTAATCCCATAGTTCCATTGCATTCTTTTGAACAAAAAACCTGGAGAAATCACTGTTCATTGTGACAGATCTTTGAAAAACAGAGGAGCCTCTAACTATTCTCAAGTAGTTTATAAGCTGTGCATTCTTCTTCAGCTTTTTGGCATCTGCTGCTTTCTGTTTCATCGGGCCAGCATCAGTGTCTTGGAAAGGAAGGTGGTTATAATTGCACTGATCTTTAAGTGTTTGTCTCTCTGACTCTAGGGTCAGAATGGACTTGTGACTCATGATTTTCCTTTAATTTCTCCCAGGAACATTCATTGCCTTATACACCACAGTTTGCACAATGCAAAGATCCCAGCACTGAATTCTATGATGAAAGACTTAATAAATGTTGTAGCCAGTGCCCTCCAGGTAGGTTATAATTCAAACTATTACTTTACACAGCCAAATTCAGTCAATTTTCAGAGAGGCATAGTATGTTTTGATTATTCATACATATGAGGGGCATCAGTTTTTTGCTGTTGTCTAGCTGGAAGACAATAAAATGCTGTGACTGTAAAAATATCTGCAAGAGAGACACACTGTTCATCAAAATTGGAATTCTTTTACAAGTTTAACCTGGCTGGAGCCCTTCAGGAGGTAGGCTTCTGAGCTCTTGTAAGCACAGCTTTGCGTGGAGTTTTGATTAAAGTATTTTTAAGTCAACATTTTGGGGAGGGAGCAACAGCTTACTAAGGGAATTAAAAAAATTAGGCAACACATGTGAGAACCAAGCCGACTAATAACAAATACGTTGTAAAACTGGGCATGAGGTAGAGCTTAGTTTCTGTACTTTGATAATGTCATTTATATAAGGGGCTTTCCATTGGACAGGTTAATCTATAATTGCTCATTAAGGGAGTTTTGTTGTCTTTCACTGTAAATCAGACACTGCAGACCACTGGCTACAAGAGTACAGAAACTGTCTGCTTTGAAGTGTCATGTCTTACACTCCAGTGATAATTATTAGTAATCTTTTATTTTGTTAGCCAAAGTTGTTGACTGCAGAAAAGTAGGTGTATGGATTTGTTTTTTTTCTGGGAAGTAGTAATGCCTTTCAAGTATTTTAATAATAGAGTTTTTGCAATAAGTTGTTACTATGTTACTACATTAGATACAGCAAAAAACCTGCCCATTTGTCTCATTACATGCTGAGCAAACAAAATTTGTCTCTATAAATGCTGAGTTCCTGTCAGAGACATCCGGAAGTTGAAGCAGGAAATCAGTATATGCTGAAGCAGGCACAGTTGCTTGAATTAACTGAAAATGTCTAGACGAATCTGTCAAGCTTCCTTTGTTAAAAACACAACGGATGAGAGATGATAATTCATAGGTAAAACCTTTTTCTGTTGTGGTATGTACTGTTCAGTCTATTTCTCCTTAATTTTAATTTTTCAGAATAACAAACTCTCAGCAACAAGTTGTAGGAAGTCTAAAATCTTTATTTTTATTACTATAAACTTGAATTTTTTTTAACAATAATTTATCAAAAATTGAAGCCTAAATCATTAGCAGGATGTGGGAGCAGAATTTTATGGTTCAAGTAAGTGCATGGAAAAACAAAGTCTTTGGAAATAATTTCTACGGCTCGTCTCCAGGGCCCCTTCTTTTGGAGAACAGAGACTCCAGGCAGCTCCAAGTTTTATTCCCGCTTTCTGAGTGTATTTTCCAGGATATTTCGGTACAGGATGAGAGACACTGATTTTTATCTTTTTCCTCCTTTCAAGCAAGGGGCAAAAGGTGGTTTCCTTTCTCCAGAATGGATATGCTGGAGCTCATATTTACTTATTCCCAGCACTGCAGTGAACTGCTGTTGGCAAGAAGCACTGGAGAAACTATCTTTGATAGCTTTTGATTTTGTCTGGCATGCCAGTAGCTTCAGAAACTCATTGCTTTCATCTCTTAGGGCTGGCTGATGATGTTAGGGCTGGCTGAAGAGGTAAAGGAAAAAGAGTGAGCTCGTGTCCCTTCAATAGTGACAAGTGGTGAAGTTCTAATTCAGGTCTGTTTGTGGTAATGCTTTATTATGCTTTCTTCACTTGCTGCTTGTAAAGGTAGTAAGGGCCTTACTCACACATATCATTCTAGCATGTGCCTGACTTTCAACATGAAACACCATCCTGTGTTTCACCACAAAACACAGCTTCTATGAGGATAAAAAGTTTGGTGTACGTACTGTGGCAGCTGCATCTCAGTATATGCTGAGGGGTTTTGTTCAGGGTTGAGGCTGCCTTGTTTTGAACACGGCTGAAATTCACTGAACTGAATGCAGGAAAAGGGGTCAAACACGAATAACGTAGAAGAAATGAGAATTTCCCTGTCTATACATACAGTCCTCCTTTAAATCAATACTTGCTTAGTATACATTACTAATCTGATAGTGGCAGTGAAGGGAAAGGTTTTCTACAGCTAAGAATGAAATTTACCTTAAACAATTCCTAGTAATCTTTTCCAATTAGATACTTTCTCTATTTTGTTTTGGTTTGTTTTTTTAATAGGTCAATATAAGACAGAGAGCTGCAGTCACAGTGTGGACACAAAGTGCAGTCCCTGTAGACCTAACACATATACAGCAATCTGGAATCGGTCTCCTCAGTGCTTTCCCTGCTCGCCACCCTGCAGGAAAGGTAGGCTTGAATTATTAAAGAGGCATTTAACAGCTCAAAGAGTGGGCTTGGTTCAACCTAGTCTTTCCTTCTAAGAAAACCAGGAGGTTTTGTCTATCACTTGTATAGTCCCATTCTTATGCTCTTAGTACTCATAAGATTTGGGGAAAATACTCAGGGAAGTCTTGCAGGGGGCCCTGGCCCTTTTTCTTTCGAAGTCCTAAAAATGTGACACCAGTCTTATATTCTTGGAAACTAAGGCACTGCATCACTAAAATAAGTACAAATGTCATCAGTAGAATAACTTCCTGGTTGTACTCTCCAGCTGAGGAAGCTTAAGACCTGACTTGCACAGGGTTAAATGGATAATTGCATTTCCGGCATCCAGTCATTCCTCAGTTTGTCTGCTGAATCGACAGCAGTGAACACCAGTTGATACTTCTCTATTGTTTTTATTTCTTTTGCAAAGCAGCATAGTCAGTGAGAGTTCACTGGTTCAGTTCATTAAAACAGCTTAACAGTATATATAGCAGTATATTGTACCAACATCTGTCCATTCGTCTAACAGATCACGTGCATTAAATTCAGTTGTCTTACTGTTGCCCATCACTTCTAATGGAAACTGGTGTAGAAAATTATCTACTTGACTCACTGGCAAGTAAGTTTTAAGGATAGAGTCTAAGTTGTTCAAAAGACCTTTGGTCTCATCTAAATAGATAATCCTACAAAGCTGCTTAATTACAGTATGAAGTTGTCTGTAGTAAGGTCTCCAAACACTTTGAATACAGTTGTATGATCAGTAGAGACTATAAATCTTAGTACGGCCCGCAGATTCTGCAGTGATGAACACAGGTGACACAAATGTGCATATTTATGGTTACGAGACAATACAATGCAACTGCAGGTGCAGAGTTTCAAGTGTGAATTCTGCAGATGCAAATTTCTCTTTTCTTAGAGAGAGAGAGAGGAAACTTCTGAAAATGTAGATGTTGGGGCATATAACATATTTGTTTTATGATGGTATACACTTCATATTCACTTGAAACATTGGAGTCTATGATTTTAAATGTTGCTAATGACATTTTGCTTTTTTCTTGTTTTAAAAACAGGATTTGTGCAGAATCAAACCTGCACTAAGTCACAGGACAGAATCTGTAGCTGCCCACCCAACGAATACTGCATTTCAAAAATATACGAGTACTGCAAAATATGCAAAGTGCATAAAAAATGTGGAAAAGGTTACCGAGTTTCCAGAAGAGGTAATTTAATTCTGAACACAAAATAGTTTTACTGTATGAAAAAGGTTTTTTTTTGAGTTAATAGACCATAAATATTTCTGAATCTGCCTCCAACTGAGTAAGTTACAGGAATATTGTCTTTTAATTCCCTACAGTTATGCATTCTTTTTGGTGCAAACACTATCTTAGTAAGTAGGCAGTAATTAGAGCAACAGTATTCTCAAGAGGCATATCCAAAAGGACATGTTGCAGTCTGTCACTACTATATATCATGAAGTTCCCCAATCCAACTTAATCTTCCTTTGTTTTGCTGTACCGTGTGATTTCTTCCATACAAGTGACTCAGATTCAAGACTAGTACTTAATTGCTCCCTACATCCTTGAAACAGGGCTTCAGGTTGAATTTTGGTTACAGTAAGTAATGATGACTCTGTCTGTCCTGCAGAATTAATCTGTCTTTATTAGATGATGAAAGTCGCCACTCTGATAATGTAGCTGTCTCAAGATGATAAATAATATTCAAAGAGGTGGAACACTGGATATTTTTAAGAAATTAAGAATCATTTGAAAAGATACAGAACTCCAACAGAATGGACTAGGTGGTCAGCCTGTCAGGGATGAGTGAAAAAGCTCAGCTCTGTCTGCATTACCACATTTTAACCTTTTGATGGGTTTTTACTGTCTTTAAAACAGACTGACTATCAAGGGCACCAAACTAACAGCTGATTAACCTTGGGTTGGATGTGTCAAATAAACCTCTTCTGTGACAAAGACTGTGTTTTGTGTACTGCCTCTGTGTCACTTCCAGGATCTGTACTGCAGACCTTGATTACTCATTCTGGTTTCTGACTAGATGACTAACTGGAGTTTTTCTATTTGTTTTAAGGAACAGATAGCACAGATACAGAATGTAAACCTTGTCCTCCTGGCACTTTTTCACACGAGGAATCTTATGATACCAGCTGTACACCACATACAGTGTAAGCCAGTGTTTCTGTCTAACAGCAAGCTTAGCTGTGCATGGGGTTGTTTTCTTTCCTAACTTCCCTTTTTCTTTCTTGCAGTTGTAAATCAGTGGCTGTTCCTGGAAACAGCATGAATGACACTGTTTGCAGTGACTCAGGAACAACAGTTGCCACAGTTCTACCTCACACTATTTTGAACATGCTCCTGACACAAAGCTCAGCTTCCAACAAACCTGAAATAGTAACTCGACCTGTCATTTTAAACTCTGTACTTGAGGTGTCTCACATCATCGGTGAGCTATTAACTCATTTAAAGTATTTTTTGTCTGGCTAGGAAATAAGTTTATATTTGATTTACAGTTTATTTCCAAGACCAATTACCTTTCTAATTGTCTTTCAAATTTATTTTCAGGATCAGTAGCAGGACTATTGTTATTGATCCTGATAATCACTATTTTGGGGTATTGCCTAGTGTCCAAAAAAAAAGGTAAGACTCATGAAATGAAAACAAGCAGATCTGTAAATATTGTAAAGAGTCCTACTAATCTGAGCCTAGTGGTTGACTGATGTTAGTATCTTAGAAGATTCTGGCTCTCTTTGAAGCTTTTCTCATGGCTGGATATGGATGAAGGATCACGAACGTGTAGATTCTTTTGTGTCTAATAATGTATGAGGTTTTTTGGTTTTTTTTTCAAGGGGACATGGTGATGATTTACAGGTTTTTACTTCACTAGCTGGCAACCTATAGCTTCATGAAACCCTGAGGAGCTTGTGACACCATTCCTCTTTGTTACATTGGGGTGAAATTGTCCAAAGGGTTCAAAGGTCAACAGAAGAGAGATTAAGAAAAAACTTGGGCAAATCAGCTCGATCACATAAGATTTTCAGCTACAGAAAAATAGAATTAAAAAATACTCCAGGAATTCCATATCTGTTTAGAGTAAAAGTATTCTTATTAAACACACAGGGTGAAATGAATCTCAATACAGGGGTACAGTGAGGCAGATGTTCCATTCAAATCTCTCTTGTTCCTCAGATTTTAGATAGTTGTCTAAACATACAACATCCCCGTGGAGTTCAACAATTGTACAATAGTTTTTCTCCTACTGGAGCTTGTAGAATATTTTGTACTTTGTAATTTAAATATTAGACATTATCAAATGTTATCATTAAACAGCCATGATCATAGTTCATTGTCATCAATACCTTTTCTCACTGACACTATACTAGAAAAAAATAGTAATTCATGCAGAGGGTCATCTTTGCTTGCTGGCTAAATTTAAGTCACCTTACAAAATGAATACAATATAGCTTTGAACATTTTCAAACAGTGTGTAATAAATGTACACTTGGAGTTTTATTCCAGGAGCAGAGGATATAATTCAGACTAGTTAAGAGAGCAGCTTTTGCAACTGAAATAAATTTAGGAGCTAATGAACTGTCTTTCCTCACTTGCAGCCATTGTATATTCTCCATCGACTACAGAAGCAGATTCGGTGAGTGTCACTCCTTCCTTTCCATCTTTTACATTTCTTTAAAAGTCACATCGAAATCATTCAGTCTTATCTAATTACAAGTAGAAGAAAACTGGACAGCAGAAAGACAACTGGAATGAGAATGTGATGGTTTGGTCCTCAAGCTAGAGAGCAAGATGTACCTTACATAACCTACATAATGTACCATCCTTGCTATCTGTTAAGTTGTACTAGCAATAAAACACAGGTGTGGATCAGAAGACCAGATTTTAGAGCCTTTGTTCCCTAGGTGATCAGTGAAGTACTGTAGGTGCCTTCAGGAGACAGGTTCATTTTGTTGAATGCCTAATATGCTGGTATGAATGTTACTTAGTAATCCCTATACAAATGTCAATTATTAGTGATTTCTTTAGCTGCCTAAGTACTGACCGTTCTTTTTTAGTGTTTCTTAAAAAGATTAATGTTTTGCATTTCTCTGCAAATGTTCCAGCCTTTATCCTCTACAGAAAAGCAGTGTGACAAAAAAACAGGAAATACAGGATCGCAAAACGCCAGCAGTTCTGAGCAGGAGGAACAGCATCTCTTGGGAACTTCTCGGTCCAGCAGTAGCTCCCTGAGTAATCCAACTGGGTCTGCAAGAGTCAATGTAATAAGTAACAAGAACTATGAAAAGAAAGAAACAGGATTTCAGCAGCACAATTCAGCTGTAGAAGGTTGTAAGCTTCACAGTGGAGACAGACACAACTCTGCGAGTTCAGGTAAGAATGTTACGAGAATGATCCAGAACCCCTTGAAATCTGATTATCAATTATGAGTCGTTTTAGCAGCAGTTTAAATGGCAGGATAAAACATTAGACCCGTGTTCAGCAGACCTTTGAAAACTTGAACTTTTGAAAAGATAAGGTGATTGTTTTAAGTTGTCAGTCTGAGACAGTAAAGCGATTGTGCTCAGTGGAGCAAAAGTTATTTGCAGACTAGAAGATCAGTGTGATGGTAGGTGCTTACCTGTGAGTGGGAGTAAGAGCCAAAGGGAGCAGTAAGAAAAGAACATTGTTAAAAGCACCTGAAATGGCAACAGATGGGTAGGGAGCTGGCTGTGATCCAGGGCTCTGTGTTAATTTTTATGGCTTTTTTATTTCTGGGATGACGTGTGGATTTTATGGTACCAAAAAACCCCTAAAATGTTACAGAACCAACTCCACAAGCTTAAGTTAATTAAGTGAAGCAAGAAGATACTAAATGTCTATTTTAAGTCAAAGAACTGGATAAAGAAACCAACTGTCCTGTTCTGGGTTTCATTCTTCCATGTTTTTTATGTTTTCTGTTTATTTGACAGAACATTCTGGTAACGGAGGAACGCAGGTGAATGTGACTTGTATTGTTAAAGTATGTAGTCCAGACTGCAGTTCCCAGTTCCCAGAACAGACTAGTTCAACTAGCATGGATTGTGGAGACGCTTCCTATTCTTCCCCAACAGGGGAAGAAATTCCTCTTTCAAAACAAGAAAATCCTTTGAAAAAAGAAACTGAAATTCAGATCTTGGTGGAAAATGAGGACAATTTACTTCAAGATGTACTTCCAGAAGAAAAGAAGTTTGGGTGTATTCAAGATGCAGCGATGAAAACCAGTTAAAGGAAATGACAGATCATATACTGATTGACTGATAAAGTTAATCAAACAACCCCTTATCTTCTAAAATAAACATTATATTAAATGTAGCATTCCTACAGAGACTTGACATTTCAGACAAATATAGATACTGATGCTTTTCAGGTTTTTAATCTCTTTCTTCAGCTTTGAGAGCTGAAAGGATGATCTCTGCAGTTTAAAAAAACTGGAATGCTTTTTCTTTTATGCTGAATGGCCAACTGCTCCCCTTCTTCCATGATACCCTCAAGACCTTTACCAGATTTGAAAGGGAACATTTTTCTAACTTTATGCCATTGATTTTTCTGCTGAGACTTCTTGTGATGATAATTTGGGTTCAGGTATGCCACCTGTCAAGAACATGGCTGTCTTCAGCACTTCTAAGAGACTGGAGTTAAATGAATAATCCATTTGATTTTAATTTTAAAACTATTGCATTCAATTTCCTATCCCATATCTTCATGGCCATACTTTCCCTTATCCTCCTGAGTATTTCTTTTATTACAGTTGACTTTTGCTCATTATTGGACCAAACTTCTCAAATCAACCTTAAGTATATCAAGGAGTGAAATCTTTTACAGGAGTTTTTTTTACTAGATTACAACTATTATGTCTGAACAATAGCATTTCATTAGCTGTACATAATTCACTTTATTTTAGAAAAGAAAATCTAGATTCAAAGTATATCAAGGAGTGAAATCTTTTACAGGAGCTTTTTTTACTAGGTTACAACTGAACAACAGCATTTTATTAGCTGTACATAATTCATTTTATTTTAGAAAAGAAAATCTAGATTCAGTAGTTATTATCTTGGAGCAGGAAGTAACTTCCTTTTACTGACAGCTCTGAAGTTTGTCATCTTTGTGTCCTGACTGATTTAATATAGTTCCCTGATTGATTATGACCTCATTTTTGTGGTTAACCATAAACCCAAAATATTTTCCCCTATGCTCCAGTGAATATTAGAGAAGATTCATGTGAATATGTGTGCCAGATAGCTCACATCCATTGACGTCAGGAAAAGGGCTGTCTCCTGATGATTGCATAGCATAATCTCATTGACTCAAACCTCAGAACCAGAAAATCCTGTAGTTCTTCACTTCTGGCTTGATGCTGAAGATCCAACCACCTCTTACAGAAAATTAGTAGAGGTTCTCCTTCAATCAAGTGGGAGTCTTTTGGTTTTGCAAGTCAATTTTTAAGATCCCATTTCCCATAATTATATTTTATGTACATGACTTAACTGGCAATTGTGGAACCTGTATTCAACCAGAATTTGCAATTACATTTGAGTGAAGCCACACAGTAGGCATAACTTTTTTCTTTTATGCCATAAAAACATACCATACTGTTGGACTAGGTGATTGTTGTACTTCCCTTCCAACTGAACTATTCTATTCTACCTCAAGAGAAACTAAATGCAGTAGTTATTTCTGAGGCCTTAGACTGAAGAAGGATATTTTGCAGTAGCATTTATTCTACAGCTACAGAAGAGATACAGATTTTAAAACACAAATGTTAAACTTCCACAAAAGCTATGAGGTTTACAAATGTTATGTCTGGAACTGAGAACTGCCAAACAGGTCTTTACTTCTACTATGAAGAAACATTTTACAACTGTGTATTAAACTTGTACTTGAAAGTCATTTTCAGCAAAGACTTTGAAAATGGGCATACTTAAAGTATGACAAAACTGAAGGATTTTGGCAAGAGAACCTAATTTTACACAACGACACTTTGAATCCCTGGCACTGTACTGAGTATTTTCATGTCTTGTCCATCAGCTCCCAGGATTGGGACCACAT
The DNA here is from genome assembly GCF_000700745.2 of Antrostomus carolinensis. Taxonomy (NCBI): domain Eukaryota; kingdom Metazoa; phylum Chordata; class Aves; order Caprimulgiformes; family Caprimulgidae; genus Antrostomus; species Antrostomus carolinensis. Next base: position 603 of record NW_010290322.1, on the reverse strand, counting down.
TGAAGAAGGGGTAGAAGGTTCTTTAAGTTTTTAAAACGTTAAAAAGGAGGATCCTGTTATGGCAGTTAATTTACTGGGTTTTCAAATTATGGAGCTGCGCGACAGAGGGAAAATTCAAGTTTTATACTCAAGTAGGAAAAACATGCTTATAGTTGCTTATAAAAAGTAAAAAAAAGTCTTTATTTTTATGATTATATGTATCTTCATGTTTCTTGACCTCTCCATAAACACAATTTTCATTTCCAGAACGGGTTGTTTAATTCCATAGGTTAACCTGCTGCTTTCCAAACCAGTTCCTTTCCTATTCTTACTGCCCAGCGCCTGACGGGGGCACAGGCACAGCCCTGACGAGGACTCTATCCACAAATACCCCTCTTTCACTTCAGCCTCGATGAATAACCTCACAACCTTGACCTCCAGCCTGGGCAAATGGACTTTTGACGCTTTTAAGAGCCAAAGGACTTTCTTTACTGCCATGTAGTCCACAGGGCAGCGGCCGTGAGGGGCCCCTCCCGCTTCTGGGCGGGGCGGCCGGGCGGGCTCCAGGCGGAGCGCAGCCCCAGAGAGGCGGGAACGGGCACATCGATAGCTCGGCGCTCCCCC